>NW_006932981.1:2418-3662 GCF_000298275.1 Orycteropus afer afer
CTACTTCCGTAGTGATACTGCCTCGGAAACCCAAGGAGGGGTCGCTATGAGTCAGGGCTGACTCGACGGCACATAACAACAACAACAACAATTATACCGTGCAGGAGCTCAGGTAGCACAGTGCCTGAGGTACTTGACTGCTAACCAGAAGGTTGGCGGTTCAAACACACCAGCCACTCCTGGGAAGGAAGGTTGGGCAATCCTACTTTCTTAGTGATACTGCCTCAGAAACCCAAGGAGGGGTCGCTACGAGTCGGGGCCGACCCCACGGCAAATAACAACAACAACAATTATACTGTGCAAAAGGAAAACAAATATAGGTTTTCATGGACTGAAGGGGCAGCCTCGTCAGCTTTTCCAAGTTATGACAAAACAAAAAAGACGTATCTCACAATGTGGTATTTAAACCATGTGTATTTAATTCTGGTGCTAAATGTAAAGTCTGTTACCATGAAAAAGTCCATCTTAGTAGCTGCATGACTTCAAACACACCACATAGGATAACTTCTCAGAGTCTCTCCTTTCTCCCTCCTTCTCTATACATTCAAGACCACAGATTTGTTAGTAAGAAAGCTAAAAATGGGTCTCAACCTTGAGAAAATTGGCACATCTTTGCATATAGTGTTTTTTTTTTAAATTATTACTATTATTTGAGAATCTTCTCAAATATGCTTGAATGAAAATAAAACTCCACTTTGTTTCTCTCTTAATTGCCTTTATCTTACACTGTCAGGTAAGGGAACATGATACTTGGTACATCTTTCAGCAACAAACATACTGCTTATCATTTTTGACCAGTTATTCATACTTGGCATTTCCAGAAAATAGTTTTAAATGGTTATGGCATAGATTTAATCCCATGGAACTGATAAAGAAAAACCTGTTTTCTAACTGTATGAAAGGGAGCTCTGGTAGAGTAGTGCCTAAGGCACTTGACTGCTAACCAGAAGGCTGGGGGTTCAAACCCACCAGCCACTCCTCGGGAGGAAGGTTGGGCAATCTACTTCCATAGGGATATCGCCTCGGAAACCCAAGGAGAGGTTGCTATGAGTTGGGTCCGACTCCACGGCACATAACAACAACAACAACCTTATGAAATACTTTAGCAGCTGGTATGTAGCCATTTCTGCTTATATAAACCATCTTATCCTTGAGTAGGGAGCTCTGGTAGCACAGTGCCTCAGGCACTTGACTGTTAACCAGAAGGCTGGCAGTTCAAACCCACCAGCCACTCCTTGGAAGGA
>NW_006932982.1:0-836 GCF_000298275.1 Orycteropus afer afer
ACTTCAAGATAGAATAGATTATTTTAGATTTGGGAAGAAAATAATAAATTACAGGATAATCTCACAGAAAATTAATCAACCTTCTCATCAAAATAAAAAGGGGGAAATAATGAAGATATAATAAACACCAAAATAACAGCAATGAAGAAAATGATAAGAAAACTTGTAACAAAGGAATGTACAATACAGGTGTGATCCAATCAGTGCTATAAACTCCTGTAATCTGAATTATTATGCTATGATTTATAGAGTAGTCATGTAACTAAGGTCCATCCTTGATGCCATAGTTTGGCTTTGTAAATTCCAGATGATGATTGGAATTGGGCTCATGATTCTCTAAACAATTGGCAGCAATGGCTTTAAGAAGCTGAAGTGGAAATCAAGGCAAGGAAACACAGCAGATTCTACAATCACTTCTGACAGTGTTCTTGAAAATTCATGGATTTGTTGTTGTTGTAATTAAAATTAATTCAAAAACCATGTTTGATTAACTATTCTTCTGAGGATTTTATCTTCAGTACATGTGATACACATTTATTTTTTAGCTTCCTCCATATCTTTGATTAAAAGGGAGTCCATAGGAGTTCCAGTAAGATGATGGAATAGACAGATAGACTTCACAGACCTTCGTCAACAAAGAAAAGGGGAACCAATTAACACAGATACAGAATATAATCCTAAAGACCTGAGATTTGAAAGGAAGGATATAGAAGTGGACTAAACTCCACCTAGCAGAAGAATTTGCATGAAAATACCAAAAAAGGAGACAGACAGATGGAGCTGCGGTCTGGCAATGATCCTGACGGCACAGAGAGCTTGGATATTATCAAGTGATG
>NW_006932982.1:1402-2483 GCF_000298275.1 Orycteropus afer afer
TTTTTTCCAGTTTGTTTGTTTGTTTGTGTCTGTTTTAAAATTACTATTATTGCTCTTTTTATTATTATTCTTTATTCTTCCCTTCTCAGGTTCTAGTTTTCAGCTTTTTCTCTCTGTTCTGTTTCTGGTTCCCATTTCTTTCTTTCTCATGGTTAACCCTTTTCCTTGTTTTCCTTTTTGCATTTTTTTCCCATTTTTTTCCTCATTATTCTCCTACTCTACCTTTTTTCTCTTATTGCCCTCTCCCCACATATTGCAGATTTTTCTTTTTTCTCTTTTTTGGTTATTGTTCCTGAGTGAGTACATGGTGTTCTTTTTGTCCACTTGCTTTTACTTTTATGATGGTTATTCAATTGTTATTTTTGTTTAACTGAGTGTGAGACAGCAACAGTGCCCATACAACAAAACCACACCCAAACACCCTGCAGCTTCACTTACTAAGTGAGAGCCACCTCTTCCTTCTCCACCAACTGGTCAACAATAAACAACCAACAAGAAGAACCTGACTCATCAGTAGCTGCTCTTCAAAAATAGTTAACAGAGATCTAAATACAACAACATCACAATGCAATGTCTCGGAGACAACAGACCACCATAGTTCACACAAGGAAGCAAGATAAAGTGGTAGAAGCAAGGGAGCAGCATTGGAACTGCCTGACAAGGAACTGAATTCAAAAAAATTATATTTAGGTATCTTCAAAGGATTGAGAGACAGATCAAGGACAACACTGGCAAAATTAAGGAAAACACAGGTAAAACCCTAGCACAATTTTGGAGGAAAATACAAGAACAAAATAACAAAATAAATGAAAAATTAAAAATGATTCAAAATCTACAGACAGAAATCCAAAAGATTAATACTAAATTTTGAGAAATAGATAACACATTGAAAGGGCAAAGGAGTAGAACTCAATCAATGGAAAACATAATTAAGGAGATTAAAGACATATACCTGAATACTTCTTTGGAAAGGGATCAACCAGAAGAAAGATAAAAACAAAATGCAGATAGCCTAAGGTTCATGTGTGATACCATCAAAAGGCATAACCTACGTGTAACAGGAATTCCAGAATAGGAGGAG
>NW_006932982.1:2583-3919 GCF_000298275.1 Orycteropus afer afer
AACATAATTAAGGAGATTAAAGACATATACCTGAATACTTCTTTGGAAAGGGATCAACCAGAAGAAAGATAAAAACAAAATGCAGATAGCCTAAGGTTCATGTGTGATACCATCAAAAGGCATAACCTACGTGTAACAGGAATTCCAGAATAGGAGGAGAAAAAGAAAACCACTGAGAAAATTGTACATCCCTGATATGATGAAAGATGAGAATATATCCATTCAGAAAATCCAATGAACCCCAAACAGGATAGATCCCAAAAGAAAATCACTAAGACATATCATCATCAAACTCATCAAAACTAAAGACAGAGGAAGAATCCTGAAAGCAGTACAGGAAAAATGAAAAGTTAGTTACAAAGGACAACCAATAAGAATGAGCTCTGATTTCTCAGTAGAAACAATACAAGCAAGAAGGCAATGGGATGGTATATATAATACCTTGAAAGAAAAAAACTTATAAACAAGAATTATATTCCCAGAAAAATTGTCCCTCAAATATGACGGTGAAATTAGATTTCCAGATAAGCAGAAATTAAGGGAATTTGTTAAAACCAGATGAACATTACAAGATATATTAAAGGGAGTCCTTTGAGCAGAGAACCAATAATAGCAAACAACAACTGACCATTAATACATAACATGATGAACCAAGAAACCAACACAGGTATGGAAGGATCCAAAGTAAAATGAGTTTACAAGATTGTAAACAGGGAACCAGAGACATCAGTTGGCAAATGAGAACAACTACAAACAAAAAGAGGGAAAATACTGTAGTTAAGGAACTTATAAATGCTGAGGAAGCCAAGAGAGTTGCAAGAACGAATGGACTGTTCTAAACTCAGGAAGAAAATTGTAAATCACAGGGTAACCTCAAAGAAAAATGGTAAACCTTCACATAACAATAAAATAGAGGATAAGTACATATATTTAGCAAATCCTAAAACAATAGCAACAAAGGAAATGATAAGAGGATGCATCAACATAATGAGCTCAGCACAGAAAATAATATGGAACAAAGAAACCAGGGACACCATGACAAAACACATAACAAAGTGACAGCAACAAATTCATACTTGTCAATAACTACACTGAATGTTAATGGATTAAATGTATCACTCAAAAGACAGAGAGTTGTAAACTGGATAACAAAACCCAACTCAACAGTATGCTGTCTACAAGAGACACATCTTAGAGACAAAGACTAAAAATCAAAGGTTGGAAAAAGCTATGTCAAGCAAACACAACCATAGAAGAGCAGGAGTGGTAATATTAATTTCTGATCAAATTGACTTTAAGACAAAAAACACCATGCAAGACAAGGAAGGACATTATA
>NW_006932983.1:0-1103 GCF_000298275.1 Orycteropus afer afer
AAAAAAAAAAAAAAACTACTGGAACTAATAGAGAGGTTCAGCTAAGTGGCAGGTTACGAAATCAACACAAAAAATCAGTTGGATTCCTCTACATGGATTCCTCTACACCAACAAAGAGTCCTCTGATAAAGAAATAAGGGAAAACAATACCTTTTACAATAGCTCCTAAAAAGGTAAGATATCTAGGGAAAAAACCTCACTAGAGACACGAAAGACATATACAAAGAAAACTATAAAACACTGCTACAAGAGACAACAAGTGCACTACGTAAAAGAAAGAATCTACTTTGTTCATGGATAGGTGGACTGAATATTGTGAAAATGTCAACATTATCTACAGCAATCTATACATTTAATGCAATCCCGATCCAGATTTCAACAAAATTTTTCAGGACCTCAGATAAGCAGAACACTTTTGAAGAACAACAAAATGAGAGATCTCACACTCCCAGATCTTAAGAAGTACTATATGGCCACAGCAGTCAAAGCAGCTTGGTATTGGTAAAATGATAAATAGACCAATGGAACAAGATCAGAAGTCCAGATATAGCCCATCCATCTATGGACAACTGGTCGTTGGCAAAGGCCCAAAACCCATTAAATGTGCAAGAGATGGCCTCTTTAAAAAATGGTTCTGGCAAAACTGGATATCCACCTGCAGAAAAATGAAAGAAGACCCATACCTCACCCCACACACAAAAACAAACTCAAGCTGGATCAAAGACTTAAATGTAAAACCCAAAACTATAATATTCATCAAAGATAAAATAGGAGCAAACCTGGGAGCCCTAATTTATGCATGAATAGACTATCAAGCATAACCCAGAATGGGCAGGAGGTAGAAGAGAAGCTAGATGACTGGGACCTTTTAAAAATTAAAGTTTTATGTGCATTGAAAGACTCTGAAAGGGTAAAAGGAGAACCTACAGACTGGGAGAAAATACTTGCCTATGACAGCTGATAAAGGACTTACCTCCAAAATCTGTAGAAAATTTCAACAACTTAACACTGAAAAGACAAATAATGCAATTCACAAATGGGCAAAAGATTTGAACAGACACTTCACTAAAGAAGATATACAGGCAGCCAACAAATACATGAGA
>NW_006932983.1:2898-3367 GCF_000298275.1 Orycteropus afer afer
TGGAAGCAATCAGCCCTAGGACACAACAGCCCTCAAGACCAGAAGTAGATGGTGCCCAGCTACCAATGCCAACCACTCAGGAAATGGTCAAATCTGGAGATCCTGGATAGAGTGGGAGGGAAAATGTGGAACAAAATCCCAAAACTAAATAATAACCAGAGTTACGGGTCAGATCGAGTCTGAAGAGACCACCAATCCTATGGCCCTGAAATACATTCTGCACCTGGAATAAAACTCATTCCCAGGAGCTAGCTCCCAGCCCAATAGTTAGCAAGATATACATGTGGAGCACTCAACCCAGGATGATGCACCCACATATTCTCCCTTAGAGCAATAGATCATGGAGCACCAAAGCATCAACATTCACATTGAGGAAATGGAGGAGACACAGGAGTGCATAATTATGAAGGGCACAGTGGGAGGGTTACTGGGCAGAGAGGGGAGTAGACTGGGTTAGGGTTGTGCATGG
>NW_006932984.1:0-712 GCF_000298275.1 Orycteropus afer afer
GAATACACAGAATCACTGTACCAAAAAGAACTGGTTGATCATCATCCATTTCAGAAAGTGATCTAGAACCAATGGTATTGAATGAGGAAGTCAAAGCTGCAATGAAAGAATTGGTGAAGAACAAGGATCCGGAAATTGACAGAATACCAATTGAGATATTTCAACAAATGATGCCCCATTGGAGGCACTCACTCGGTTATGCCAAGAGATTTGGAATACAAACATGGCCAACTGACTGGAAGAGATCCATATTTGTACCCAGTCCAAAGAAAAGTGATCCCACAGAATGTGGAAAGTATAGAACAATATCATTAATACTGCATGCAAGTAAGATTTTATTCTTTGAAGATAATTCAAAAACGTTTGCAGCAGTATGTTGACAGAGAACTTCCATAGGTGCAAGCTGGATTCAGAAGAGGATGTGGAACAAAGGATATCATAGCTCTTGTCAGATGGATATTGGCTCAAGGCAAAGAATACCAGAAAGATGTTTACTTGTGTTTTATTGACTATGCAAAGGCATTTGATTGTGTAGCTCATAACAAATTATGGTAACATTGAGAAGAATAGGAATTCCCAAGCACTTGATTGTACTCATGAGGTACCTGTACCTTGACCAGGAGGCTGTCACTCGAACTGAACAAGGGGATACTACATGGTATAAAATCAAGAAGAGAGTGCATCAGGGTTGTATGCTTTCCCCACACTTATT
>NW_006932984.1:2097-3590 GCF_000298275.1 Orycteropus afer afer
CTATGAGTCAGGTCTGACTCGACGGCACATAACAACAACAACAACAACAGTGTAAATGGTATTGATTTCCTTATTTCCTTTTCAGCAGTTTCTTTGCTGGTGTAGAGGAATCCAACTGACTTCTGTATTTTGATCTTGTATCCTGCCACGATGCTAAATCTCTCAATTACTTCCAATAGATTTTTGACTGAATCTCTTGGTTTTTCTAGGGATAGGATCACATCAACAACAAATAAGCATAGTTTGACATCTTCCTTACCAATTTGGATGCCTTTGATTTCCCTTTCTTGTCTTATTGTCCTGGCTAGGACTTCCAGTATAATGTTGAATAGAAGTGGTGATAGAGGGCATTCTTGTCTGGTTCCTGTTCACAAGGGGAATAGTTTCAGTCTCTCCATTAAGTATAATGTTGGCTGTTGGTTTATAGATATCCTTTATTATTTTGATAAATGTTCCTTCTATTCCTATTTTGCTGAGAGTTTTGATCAGGAATGGGTGTTGGATTTCATCAAATGCCTTTTCTGCATCAATTGATATGATTGTGTGGTTCTTTTTCTTTGTTTTACTTATGTAGTGGATGATGTTGATTGTTTTTCTAATGTTGAACCATCCCTGCATATCTGTTATGAACCCCACTTGGTCATAATGAATGATTTTCTTGATATGCTGTTGGAGTCTATTGGCTAGGATTTTGTTGAAGATTTTTGCATCTATATTCATGAGGGATATTGGTCTGTAATTTTCCTTTTGAGTGATGTCTTTGCCCGGTTTTGGTATCAAGGTTATGCTTGCTTCATAAAATGAGTTAGGGAGGATTCCATCCTTTTCTATGTTTTGGAATAGTTTGAGCAGGATTGGTATCAGTTCTTCTCTGAATGTTTGGTAGAATTCTCCAGTGAAAACATCTGGGTCAGAACATTTTTTAGTTGGTAATTTTTTGATGACCTGTTCAATTTTTTCTTTTGTGATGGACCTGTTCAACATTTCCATCAGTCTGTGTTAGTTTAGGTAAGTGGTGTGTTTCAAGAAATCTGTCCATTTCTTCCAGATTTTCAAATTTGTTGGAGTACAGTTCTCCAGAGTTTCCTGATATTATTATTATTTTTTATTTCAGTTGGTTCTGTTGTGATGTTGCCCATTTTCTTATTCCCGTTATTTGTATTCTCTCCCTCTTTTCCTTTGTTACATTTGCCAGTGGTTTGTCAATTTTGCTAACCTTTTCAAAAACAAACTTCTAGATTTGTTGATTTTTTGTATTGTCTTTCTATTCTCTGTTTCATTTATTTTTGCTTGAATTTTAAATATTTCCTTTCTTTTGGAGACAGTAAGCTTTTTTTCTGGTTTTTTTTTTTTCCTAATTTCTGGAGATGTTAGATTAAGGTGTTGATTTTGGCTCTTTCTTCTTTTTTGATGTGAGTATTTATTGCTATTAATTGGCCTCTGATAACTGCTTTTGCTCTGTCCCAAAGATTTTGGTAAGTTGTGTTTTCATT
>NW_006932985.1:0-1399 GCF_000298275.1 Orycteropus afer afer
CTCAACCTTCCTTCCGAGGAGTGGCTGGTGGGTTTGAACGGCCAGCCTTCTGGTTAGCAGTCAAGTGCTTTAGCCACTATGCTACCAGAGCTCCTTATTACCTATTAGAGAGATGCAAATCAAAACAACAATGAGATACCATCTTGCTCCAGCACTAGTAGCAAAGTTCAACAATACACAAAATAACAAATGCTGGCAAGGATGTGGAGAGATTGGGACTCTCATACATTGCTGGTGGGACTGTAAAATGGTACAACCACTGTGTGATTCCTTCAAAAGTTGGAATTAGAACTACCATTTGACCCAGACATTCCATTACTAGGTATATATCCTAAAGAAGTGAGAGCCATGACAGGAACAGACATATGCACACCCATGTTCATTGCAGCACTATTTAAAATAGCCAAAATGTGGAAACAACCTACGTGTCCATCAGCTGAGGAATGGATAACCAAACTATGGTACATACGATGGAATACTATGCAACCCTAAAGAATAATGTAGAATTTGCAAAACACTACATAATGTGGATGAATTTGGAGGACATTATGCTGAGTGAAATAAGTCAATAACAAAAGGACAAATATTGTATTAGTCCATTATTGTAAAAGTGAAGGAAAGGTTTATCTATGGAAGAAAATTTTCTTTGTTGGTTACCAAGGGTGGGGGGGAGGGTAGGGAACACTTTAGATAGATAAACATAAGTATTGATTTGGGTGAAGAGAAGGGCAATATGCCAAATGTGAGTGATCAACATAGTGGCATTGAGGAAGAGAAAGACATAGAGAGGTACATGCGAGGTACAGACAACAAAGATGAACCCTTTTTCACATACAGTACTTCATTGTCAGTGAAGGCAAACATGGGTATATGGGTGGATAGATGGGTGGACAGGCTGAACTAGTAGTATGTCTATGAAGCAGTGAGTGTACCCAAGACAATGTATAGGGTTGGCAGACAATGGTCCTATAAATTTATGTGTATGATCTGAATTCCCAGGTGTATAGTAGAGTTGATGGGGGGCAAGGTTGTTGTCACTGCTTGGTCACAGGGACCAAGTAGTTGAAGCTGTGGGCTCAGAACCCTAGTTGCAAGGGACAATAAGGTCAATTGGCATAACATACTATAGAAAGCATTGTTCCACCTCCTGGTTTAGAGAGTAGCGACTGGGATCTTAAAAGCTAGCAGGCTACCATCTAGATGCAACGATGGGTCTTTCCTCGTCCAGAACAAAGAAGAATGAAGAAAACCAAAAATTCATGGAAACAATTAGTCCTAGCTCTAGTACACCATCCGATCTGCAGCCTACATGACTGTGAGACCAGAAGAACTAGATGGTGCCTGGCTACCACTGTCAACCACTTGGAAGGGGATCTATATAGGAGATCCTTGATAGAGA
>NW_006932985.1:1890-3424 GCF_000298275.1 Orycteropus afer afer
GAAAAGTATAACTGACTCAATGTACTCATTGCCCATCAACAATTGTCAAAACAAGGCTAATCTTTCTTCATGTACATCCCCACCCAATCCAAATTGTCATGTAACAAATCTCAGACACCATCTTGTTTCATCTGCAAATGCTTTAGTACGAGCCTCTAAAAGATAAGGACTCCTCTTTAATGGACATAAAGTTATATATAATAATAATAATTAAACATTTTACAAACGTTTGGTTTGTAACATATGTTGTTGTTATTGTTAGGTGCTACAGAGTCATCTCTGACTCATAGTGACCCTATGCATAGCAGAATGAAACAGTGCTCAATCCTGTGCCAGCATCATGAGACTTGCTATACCTGAGTCCATCACTGCAGCCACTGTGTCAACCCATCTAGTTGAGGGCCTTTCCCTTTTTCTTGAACCTCCACTTTACCTGGCAAGATATCCTTCTCCAGGGAATAGTTCCTTCTGACAACATGACCAAAGTAGATGAAACGAAGTCTGTCCATTCTCGCTTCCAAGGGGCATTACAGCTGTACTTCTAGGACAGATTTGTTAGTCCTTTTAGCAGTCTATGGTACTCTTAGTATTCTTCTCCAACACCACAATTCAAAAGTATCAACTCTTCTTCAGTCTTCCTTACTCATTGTCCAGCTTTCACATGCATAAGAGGTGATTGAAAATATCATGGCTTGAGTTAGATGTACCTTAGTTTTCAAGAAGACATTTTTTTTCTCTTCAGCACTTGAAAGAGGTGTTTTGCAGATTTGCCCAAAGCAATGCATTGTCTGATGTCTTGACTGCTGCTTCCATTGGTGTTGATTGTAGAACCAAGTAATATGAAATCCTTGAAAACTTCAATCTTTTCTCTGTCCATCATGAAGCTGTTCATTGGACCAGTTGTCAGGATTTTTGTTTTCTTAATATTGAGGTGCAATCCATACTTCAGACTGTAGTCTTTAATCTTCATCAGCAAGCGCTTCAAGTCATACTCAGTTTCAGCAAGCAAAGTTGTGTCATCTGTGTATTGCAGGTTGTTAATGAATCTTCCTCCAATCCTGATGCCTCATTCTTCTTCATAAAATGCAACATCTCACATTATTTGCTCAGCATACAAATTGAGTAAGTAAGGTGAAAGAATACAATCCTGACCCACTTCCTTCTTGATTTTAAACCATGAAGTATCCTCTTGTTCTGTTCAAATGACAGCCTCTTGATCTATGTACAGGTTCCTCATGAGTACAATCAAGTGTTCTGGAATTCCCACTCTTCTCAATGTTATTCATAATATGTTATGATACACACAATCAAATGATTTGCATAGTCAATAAAACACAAGTAAATATCTTTCTGGTATTCTTTGATTTCAGATAAGCTCCATCTAACATCAGCTTTGATATCCCTCATTCCACATCCTCTTCTGAATCCAGATTGCATTTCTGGAAGCTCTCTGTCAATATACTGCTGCAACCATTATTATTTTTTTTTTCCATTTTTTATTATGATTTGGGTGAAGATTTACAGAGCAAATTCA
>NW_006932986.1:0-2037 GCF_000298275.1 Orycteropus afer afer
AAAAAAAAAAAAAAAAGCAGATGACATGTTACACTGGGTAAATCTGCTGCAAAAGACCACTTCAAAGTGTTGAAGAGCAAAGATGTCTCTTTGAAGACTAGGGTGTGCCTAACCCAAGCCACCATATTTTTAGTCACCTCTTACGTATGTGAAAGATGGACAATGTATAAGTAAGAGAGAAGAAGAGTTGATGCTTTTGAGTTGTGGTGTTGGTGAAGAATACTGAAAGTGCCATGGACTGCCAGAAGAACTAACAAATCTGTCCTGGAAAAAATGCAGCCAGAATGTTCCTTGAAAGCGAGAATTGCCAGACTTCATCTGACCTTTGGTCACGTTGTCAGAAGAGACCATTCCCTGGTGAAAGGTATCATGCTTGGTAAAGTGGAGGGTCAGCAGAAAAGCGGAAGGCAATCAAGAAGTAAGATGTCATATTACACTGGGCAAATCTGCTGCAAAAGATCTCCTTAAAGTGCTGAAGAGCAAAGATGTCTCTTTGAAGACCAAGATGCACCTCACCCAAGCCATGATATTTTCAATCACCTCATATGCATGTGAAAGCTGGACAATGAATAAAGAAGACAGAAAAGAGCTGATGCTTTTGAGTTGAGATGTTGACAAAGAATACGGAAAATCCGTGGACTGCCAGAAGAACAAACAAATCTGTCTTGAAAGAACGGGGGCAGAATGCTCCTTTGAAGCAAGAATGGCCAGACTTTTTCTCAGCTACTTTGGTCGTGTTCATAGAATGGAGCATTCCCTGAATGTTTGGTAGAATACTCCAGTGAAGCCATCTGGGCCAAGATTTTTTTTTTTTTTTTTGGTGGGGGTGGTGGTGATGGACTTCTTTATGACTTGTTCACTTTCTTCTTTTGTATCGATCTGTTCAAATTTTCTATTTCAGTCTGTTTTAGTTTAGGTAGGTCCTGTGTTTCTAGAAATTTGTCCAATTCTTCTAGGTTTTTAAATTTGTTGGAGTACAGTTCTTCATAGCATTCTGTGATTCTTCTTTTTTTTTTTTTTTTTGGTTGGTTCTGTTGTGGCATCACCATCTCATTTCTTGTTCATGTTATTTGCATCTTCTCTTTGTTTTTGTTAGTTAAGTTTGCCACTGGTTTGTCAATTTTGTTCACCTTTTTTGAAGAACTCAATTCCAGACTTATTGGTCCTTATGCTTTCTTGTTTTCTGTTTCATTTATTTCTGCTCTAATCTTTATTATTTCTTTTCTTCTAGAGACAGTAGGTTTTTTTGTTGTTGTTCTTGTTGCTCTGATTCTCATTGTTGGAGTTTGGGTTAAGGTTTTTATTTTGGTTCTTTCTTCTTTTTTGATGTGTGCATTTATTTATTGCTATACTTTGACCTCTGAGTTAGGCTTTTACTATTTCCCAAAGGTTTTGATATACTGTGCATGCATACTCATTTGCTTCTAGTAAATTTCTTATTTCACATTTTATTCTTCTGTTACCCAATAGTTTTTGAGCAGGATGTTACAGTTTTCATGTGTTTGATTTTTTCCCCTGTTCTTCCAGTTATTGATTTCCTATTTTGTAGCATATGATTCCAGCAGATCCTTTGTGATATTTCAATGTTTTCAAATTTATTGAGGCTTGCTTTGTGACATAACACATGGTCCACTCTGGAGAATGATCCATGTGCACTGAAAAATAATTTGTACTGTGTTTTGGTAGAGTGTTCTGTGTATGTCTGAGTTCAATTGTTCGATTGTGTTGTTGATCTCTTCTATATCTTTGTTGAGTTTCTTTCTGGTTGTTTTCTCCTTCATTGAAAGTGGTGTGTTTAAATCTCCTACTTTTATTGCAGAATTGTCTATTTCTCTTTCCAATTCTGTTAGTATTTCCTTTATGTATTTTGGGACTCTTCATAGAGTGCATAGGTATTTATTATGGTTATGTCCCTTTGCAGGATTCACCTTTTTATCATTATATAATATCCTTTCTTGTATCTTATGCTGCTTTTTGCCTTGAAGTCTACTTTATCAAAAGTAAAATTGCCACTCTTGCTCTTTTTTTTTCTTTTGT
>NW_006932986.1:2982-3500 GCF_000298275.1 Orycteropus afer afer
TGATCATTCACATAAACTTATAGGACCATTGTCTGCCAACCTTATATATGATCTTGGATACACTCCCCATTTCATAGACATACCTAATCGATTAGCCTGTTCACCTATCTATCTGTCCATATACCCATGTTTGCCTTCACTGACAACTCAGTACTGTATATGCAAAAAGGTTCATATTTGTTTTCTGTACTTCCCGTGTACCTCTCTATGTCTTTGTCATCCTCATTGCTGCCATATTGGTCACTCCCATTTGGTACATTGCCCTTCTCTTCACCCAAATCAATATTTATCTCTATCTATCTAACAGCGTTTCTTCCCCGCCCCTCACACCTCTGGTAACCAACAAGGAAAATTTCCTTCAATAGATAAACCTTTCCTTAACTTTTACAATAACAGACTAATACAATATATGCCCTTTTGTGGTTGACTTATTTCACTCAGCATAATGTCCTCCAAGTTCATCCACGTTATGCGGTGTTTTTCAGATTCTACATTATTCTTTAGCATTGCATAATATT
>NW_006932987.1:0-531 GCF_000298275.1 Orycteropus afer afer
GACGAGGAGAGACCCATCGTTGCATCTAGATGGCAGCTTGCTAGCTTTTAAGATCCCAGTTGCTACTCGCCAAAGTAGGAGGTGGAACAGTGTTTTGTGTAGTATGTTATGCCAGTTGAGCTTGGTGTCCCTGTGACTATGGTCCCAAGCCCACAGGTTCAACTGCTCGGTCCCTCTGGGTAGCTGTCTGTGACCAAGAAGTGACTACAACCTCGTCCTTATGGGGGGTTTTGCAGATTGTACATAATTCTTTAGTGTTGCATAGTATTCCATTGTGTATATGTACCATAGTTTGGTTATCCATTCTTCTGTTGATGGGCACTTAGGCTGTTTCAATCTCTTTGCTATTGTGAACAGTGGTGTGATGAACATGGATGTGCATATATCTGTGTCCTGGCTCTCACTTCTTTAGCATATGTACCTAATAACAGGATTGGGAGATCAAATGGAATTTCTAATTCCATTTTTTTTATTGTGATTTGGGTGAAAATTTACAGAGCAAATACAATTTCCATACAGCAGATCACATAC
>NW_006932987.1:2441-3379 GCF_000298275.1 Orycteropus afer afer
CCCAATCATCTGGTTTCTCTTCTGCTGTTTGTGCATTTTGAGTTATGCTTGATAGTCTATTTATGCCATATATTGTTGTTGTTATGTGCTGTTAAGGCGGACCCGATTCATAGTCGACCCTCGTTGGGTTTCTGAGGCAGTATCACTACAGAAGTAGATTGCCCCATCTTCCTTCCGAGGAGTGGCTGGTGGGTTTGAACCGCCAGCCTTCTGATTAGTAGTGAAGTGTGTTAGGCACTATGCTAAATTTGCCCCAGTTTTTCCTTGAGGAACTCTAGTTTTGGGTTTCACATTTAAGTCTTCGATCCCTCTGGAGTTCGTTTTTGTGAATGGTGTGAGGTACAAATCTTGTTTCATTTTTCTGGAAATGGATCTCTGGTTTTGCCAGCACCATTTATTAAACAAACATTATCTTCCCCATTTAATGGATTTTGGCCCCTTGTCAAAGATCAGTTGACCGTAGGTTGATGGATCTATTTCTGGGTTCTCAATTCTATTCCATTGGTCTATGTATCTGCCATTAAACCAATACCAGGCAGTTGTGTTTTTTTTAATTTATTTTTTATTGTTTTATTTTTTTGCAATATTCCCTCCACTCCCCTCCCACTCTTGGTAACCAACAAAGTTTCCTTCCATATATAAACCTTTCCTTGACTTTTTACAACAATGAACTAATACAATGTCTGTCCTTCTGTGATTGGCTTATTTCACTCAGCATAATGTCCTCCAAGTTCATCCACATTATGTGGTGTATTACAGATTCTACATTATTCTTTAGTGCTGCATAGTGTTCCATTGTGTGTATGTACCAGTTTAGTTAACCATTCTTCTGTTGATGGGCACCTAGGTTTTTTCTGTCATTTTGCTATTGTAAATAGCACTGTGATGAACATGGGTGTGCATATATCTGTTCTTGTCCTGGCTCTCACTTCTTTAGG
>NW_006932988.1:0-2278 GCF_000298275.1 Orycteropus afer afer
ATACACCAAAAGCAAGTGACCAACACAATAATACTGAGGAAAAGGAAAATGCAGAGAGGTGCACAAAAGAAAGAAAGGGGAAAAAACAGCTTGTAAATGGTCATCTAAGGTGTAACTATTGGTCTCCTCCTATCCACAGCAAAGAAGAGTGAAGAAAGTCAAAGATTTAAGGAAACAATTAATCCAAAGGACCAATGGAGCATGTGAACCCCAGCCTCCAAGACCCTGAGGTCCTGGATAGAGTGGAGAAAATGTGAAACAAAACTCAAAATCATAAAAAAGACCAGGTTTACTGATCTGAGGAAGACTGGTGGAACCCCTGAGACTATGGCCTTTAGACAGACACCCTTTAAGCTAGGAGCTGGACTTAACCCCCGGAATTCAGCTGGCAGCCAAACAATAGATAGACCTATAAGGTGAACAGTACTATTAGGAGGTATGCAGTTGTTAGAACAATTGAGCATATGAGATCAAGAGGACAGCATTTGCCCAGGGATAGAGCTAAGAAGGCAGGAGGGGCTGGGAAGGAAGGGAAGAGGAGAACAGGAGGGCTGCCTTGAAAGACCTGTGCTACCAGCATTTGGTGGAACAAGGAGAAGTGTGTAGGTCAGATAGACCCATATAAAAGGACCCCTGAAAGGACAAGGGAAGGACTAGGGAAAGTCAGAGGGCTAGAAGAGAGTCTTATTCTGCTGCTAGGCTGAGAAGGCATCTCCGGTGTTAGAGAACCATAGATAAAAGAACTTTGAGGATATGAGAGGCCACAAAGTAACCATAAAATCCATCAGGGAGAATTCAGCACTGCAATTTGCCACACACTAAAGGCACAATGCCATTTTCTTGTTAGCTGCCATCAAGTTGTCTCCTGGTTCTGTACCCATGACGGATTCAGTCCCCATGACTGGTTGACGGTTGAACCTTTGTGATCCATATGGTTTCTCCATTGACTGATCTTCAGATTGAGATCTCCATGTCATTCTTCCTAGTCTGTCTTAGTCTGTAAGCTCTGCTCTAACCTGTCCAAATTCATAGCAAAATGCAAGCCTCCACTGACAGACAGATGGTATCTTTACGTGAAGTACATTGGCCAGGAATTGACCCCGGGTCTTCCGTGTGGAAGGTGAGAATTCTGCCACTGAATCACCACTGCCCCCTACAGCTGTAAACAGTCAAGCAAACCCTTTCGTGCACCTCCCTCTCTTTTCTCCCCTACTTCCTCCAACCCTGGACTATCCTAGTTCTCCCAGACAAGGGGAGAGGATGTAAAGAGACAAGTCAAGAGGGATAGATCATTTCCCTCTGCCTGTGCTGTTGTCTCGGCCTGAACTGGCCAAGGGGAGACATTTTCAGGGGAATAGAAATTAAGTTTTGATATTGCACACTGGATATTTTATCACATGAGAGTGACCAGAAAACTATGAGATCTCCCTGCAGGGAAGAGTGGACTCAAAGAGAAGTTTGCAGGAGGCTGGCAAGAAAAAATCAAGGTGTTTGTTTTCTGCTTGTGGCCCCTGTTCAGCTCATTCAGTAAGTAGATCACTTGTGTTCTCACCTGCTCACCTGGGTTAGTATACTACACTTCAACAGACATGAATTGAACCTCCACCAAGTGTCAGATATGGGACTTCTCTCCATATCTTCTAGTTTCATGCTGCAGCCCAACTAGTCTGAAACTTGTCTTTGCCCCATTTGGAGATTTGAGAACTCAAGCATCAGGTAAATTCTTCTCTAGAGCCCCTATTTTCCAGGTAACTGACCTGTGGGCCTTTGTGGGCACTACCTAGGAGCCGAGCCCACTGAGGGCCTCTGGAATACCAGCATCTGGTAACACACAGCTGTGTGTCAGAGACCCTGTTCCAGCCATGCTGAGCCCCAGCCCAAAGGAGGAGTCTTCACCTCTCCTCTGGTCCCTCAGCTTCTTTGGCCAGAAAAATCCCACCTGCTAAAATGCTCTAAGGCTCCCTGTAATCATTCCAGTAAGCATGTGTCTAGGAAGAGGATGTTACTGAGTCCCAACTGTGTGGCAGTGATTTAAAGTAAACACAAAGACCACTGAGTCTATGATGAATCTATGCTCAAAGTGGACTTTTCCACAGACTTCCCCTTTCCTCTTTCTCATATAGCCAGGAAATAAAACAATTTTTCCCCAATTCAAGACCAAGTCTCTTTGCCAACATCTTTTCTTTTCCTCATAACTATCACCACCCTGGAGCCTTGTGCTCCAACCCTCTGGAATCTCTTCCCACTGCCCCTGATGCCAGGTTCCAGGTGCTCAAAA
>NW_006932988.1:2548-3516 GCF_000298275.1 Orycteropus afer afer
ATTAACACAGACACAGAAGATAATCCTGGACCCCTGAGCCTTGAAGAGAAGGATATAGAAGTGGACTAAACCCCAACTAGCAGAATAATTTGCATGAAAATACCAAAAAAGGAGACATACAGAGCTGCGGTCTGGCAGTGATCCTGAGTGATCCTGACAGCACAGACAACTTGGAGAGTGCCGAGTGGTGGAAGGACCTAAGAATTAACCTAAATATCAGCCCTGCTAGACAGGGACTGCACGGAGGACTGCTCTGGTGGCTGGGGAAGAAAATGCGAAGCACCAGCAAAGAGAAAGGCAGACTGAGCTGTGGACTTTTGCCTGTCTGGAGGATGCCGCCATTTTGAACTTTTAAAAGCAGCTTGACCATGTTGGATATTTAAAAAGACAGCACTCTCTGAGATTCCAGGGGCTTAAAAACAGGTTCTCCTTGCCAGTTACCCCAAGGACACTCTGGACCTGGATGACTGACAAGGTGTGACATTCCCCTTGTTACTCTTATATCCCCACACCCATTGGTGAATGGAGGTGCTTCCATCCCCCACTCCCACCCACCTTCAGGGCCCACAGGAACTCCATCCCAGTCTGAGAGCTCAGGCCCTCCCCTCGCCTGATTTTTTTCTTTTTCTCTTTCTTTTTTCTGGTTTTTAGTTTGCTTGTTTTTGTCTGTTTTAAAACTACTATTATTAATAATACATTTGTCCTTTTTTACTATTATTCTTTATTCTTCCCCTCCCAGGTCCTAATTTTCAGCTCTTTTTCTTTTCCCTGTTCATGGTTGCAAATTTTTTTTCTTTTATTTTTTTTCTTGTGGTTAACCTTGCTCCTTGTTTTTCTTTTTGCATTTTTCCCACTTTTCTTCTTCATTATTCTCCTTCTCTGCCTTTTTTCTCTTATTGCCCTATACCCAGATATTGTAGGTTTTCTTATTTTTTTCTTCTTCTTCTTTTTCCCTTTTTTCTTTTTTT
>NW_006932989.1:0-1834 GCF_000298275.1 Orycteropus afer afer
TTTTTGTATGAGTTCTGATTGTGAATTAATCTTAATATTCTGTTCCTCAATGATTTTCCTGAGTTCCTCCAGGGAACTGTCTGTGTTCTCCTTGTTTCTGTTTGGGGTTTCCTTAGGCTTTTGTATAGCTCTAAAAACATATCTTCTAAATTCCTTCTCAGATAAGTCTATTGCCTCCTCTTCCTCCATGTATAATGAGACCTTTGTTTGTGGTTTTGCTTCCAATGCCTTGTCCTGTTTTTTTGTTTGATTTGAGGTTGCCTGTTGTTTCCTAGACATTTTGAGGTTGTTTTTAGCTGCTGGTTATGCATTGATTTGTTTTGTCTTGGTTTTACGGTTTAATATTTTGAAAAGGTAAAGCTGGTGTATTTTATTTTATTATTGATTCAGGTATTTTGGGTCGCACTTGTTTTCTTTGTGATGGTGGAATCACTGTGTGGAATGTGGATATGTGTTTCCGTTTGTCATAAAGAGGGTTTAGAGTTCGAAGCGGGAGGTTTTATGGTAATTGGCTGAATATGGTTTCTTCTATTGAATGAGTGAAGATATTCGTGGAGAAGGTGGGAGCAGAATAAGGAAAGCTTGGTGTTGCTAGGGTCAGTTTCTAGGGCTTTGCGTGGGCTGTTATTGATGATGTAGTTATTTATAAGTCTGTGGTTCAATCTCAGGAAAGATTCCTGTTGTTAGGGAGTTGCCACTTTCCGCCAGCCTCAGGCACACTCAAAGACCCCACTTCCGAGGCCCCTCAGTGCTAAAAAGCCGATCCAAGGCAAATTCCCAGGACCACACTCAGCCAAGGCTTCCTCTCTCTCCCCACCCTGTCTGCCCACAGTGCCGCAATCCACCCAGACTGCGAATGGCTCGGGAGTTTGTCTGTGATACCACCCACCTGCGGTGCCAAAGTGCGTGATTTCAGTTGTGCTGGAGTCAGGAGAGTGTGTGCTAGTAATCTGTGGTCCTGATATCAGTGACAAAGATGAGCACAGACCTCTCAGTGTCTCCCAGGCTGACCCAAGCCCACTCCATGACCCGTTGAGGGGGCAGCGAGCTCACCTCTTGGAGCACCAGTGAGCTCTCTGCTTGGGTTTCAGTGGTGCTGTGTGCACCCATTTGCACTTAAGTGACCCAAGTTACTGATAAAATCAGGTGCTGGAGGCAGATCCTTGGGGCTGTTTGCTAGGATGTTGGTGTGGTCACTGGTATGCTGACATAGGGTGCCTTCTTTCTTGGCTCACGGAGATCTCAGGTGGCCGTCCTCACCCGCCAGTCAGTGACTGCCCCAGGGAAGTTTCCAATGGCCTCTCTTGGCTGCCCGTCAGTCTTCCGTCAGGTAGATCTTTCTTAAATAATCACCCTGTGCCTTTCCTCTAATTCTGCTCTTCCGTGTTTGGTGCACTCTGATTCTGTAAACTGTTCAGAGCACCAAAATCCCTAATTCAAACTGCTGTACCTAGTTTTTCAAGCACTAAGATGCGAGAATGAAATAGCGTGGTACTTACTGATGAGACTCCAGCTTGAATCCTCTAGAATCTATTACTTTTAAACAATTTTATTAAGATATAATTTACTTACAAAAATATGCACAGATTTTATGCATATAGTGGAATGAGTTTTGACAAAGGTATCAACCCCTTTAACCACCACCCCCGTTACTGATTTATGTATGTTGATTTTATAACCTGCTAATTGGCATAGTACCTAAGGTATTTGACTGCTAACCAGAAGGATAGCAGTTCAAACCCATCAGCTACTCCTTCGAAGGAAGACTGGGAAATTTACTTCTGTAGAGACACCATCTCAGAAACCCAAGGAGGGGTCGCTATGAGTTAGATTC
>NW_006932989.1:2474-3380 GCF_000298275.1 Orycteropus afer afer
TGTTCCTTAGGGTTTCCTTGGCTGTAATCTTTACTAATCTGTATGCTTACAAGAAAGACAAGTTAACATGACTATTATATAAATTTATACACCAACCACTAATGCCAAAGATGAAGACACTGAAGATTTTGACCAATTCTGCAGTCTGAAATTGACCACACATTCAATCAAGATGTATTGATAATTACTGGTGATTGGAAGGTAAGTGTTGGAAACAAAAAGGAAGGATCGATAGTTGGAAAATATGACTTTGGTGATAGAAATGACACCAAAGATTGCATGACAGAACTTTGCAAGACCTATGACTTATTCATTGCAAATATCTTTTTCTCAACAACATAAAAGGCACCTATATATGTGGACCTCACCAGATGGGATACACAGGAATTAAATTGACTACATCTGTGGAAAGAGACTATGGAGAAGCTCAATACCAGTCAGAAAAAGGCCAGGGGCTGACTACAGAACAATCAACTACTCATACACAAGTTCAAGTTGCAGCTGAAGAAAATTAAAACAAGTCCATAAGAGCCAAAGTATGACGTTGAGTATATCTCGTGTAAATTTATAGACCATCTCAAAAATAGATTTGACTCATGCATTGAACACTAATGACTGAATATTAGACAAGTTGTGGGATGACATGAAGTATATCACACAAAAAGGAAGCAAAAAGTCTAAAAATACAGGAAGGAAAGAAAAGACCAAAGTGGATATCAGAAGGAACTCTGAAACTTGCTCTGGAGTGTAGAGTAGCTAAAGCAAATGAAAGAAATCATGAATTAAAAGAGTTGAACTGAAGATTTCAAAGGGCATCTCAAGAAGACAAAGTAAAGTAGTATAATGAAATGTGCAAACATCTGGAGTTAGAAAACCAAAAGGGAAGAACACACTCAGCAATTCTCA
>NW_006932990.1:0-1349 GCF_000298275.1 Orycteropus afer afer
TCCTGGCCCACTGAAGCTGGAGGCTTTTCTTCACTCAGCTGCCAGCTGCTGAGGCTGACAAACCCAACGTTGACAAGTAAAAAGACACAATCCTGATGTTACCAACCCACACAGCAGGCCATTACTTCAAGTCCATTGCAAGTCCCAAGGTCAGCAGAGCATGGCAAGCTGCTGAACTATGACAGGGCTACATGCAGGGTCCAAGCATGCCATAAACTAGAGACCATTCCGCAAGGCTTCTGCTTAAATACAGGAAGCAGACCACATTCCCCAAGGCAGCTACTCAGCTGCTCACACTAGATTCCACCATGGAGTTGACTCCCAGCCACTCAACCAGGCCCAGCCAAGTTGACATGCAAGCTGAACTACCACAATATGTTACTGTTAAAATCAAGTAAAATAAAATTTTTGCATGATGAAAGTAGATAATAATATCTATCCCACCGTGTTCACCTACAATTTTAATCGGGAACTAGCTGTCAACAGCAGACGCCCTGCCTTATTTGATCCTCGGTAAATATTTCACCTCCCCCACTCCTCTGGCTCACTGTCTCCTCCCCTTGTTTATTTGCTCTGTCCTCTTTCCAGCTGGCTGCATGTGACCACCAGGCTTCACGACTCCATAATTCTCCTTTCCACATGACTGTGATTGTAATCTTAGGTTCCTGGACAGTCTCTCCACAGACATAATACTTTCATTTTTATGAATTAATTTAATATTTAAATATCTTCCATTAATTTTTCCTCTTTGTAGGAGAAGTACATTCTAGTCATCGAAAACTTGTAAACAATAGGGAAGTATCAATTAATGACAAGAAACCTAAATAACACGTATAGTAAAATATTACCAAATTGGGATGCTTGTCTGCACTTTGTATATTTTGTGTACATGTATGAGGAGAGGAGTCCCTGGTTGGTACACAGTCAATGTGCTCAGCTCCTGACAGAAAGGTGGGAGTTGGAGTCCACCCAGAGATGCCAGGGAAAAAAAGTCTGGTGATGTCCTTCTGAAAGAGGAGCCATTGAAGATTCTGTGGATTACAGCTCTCCTGTGACACACACAGGTCACCATGAGCCAGAAGCAACTTGACGACAACTGGTTTCATATGTATATTGTTGTTGTTGTTGTTGTGTGCCGTCGAGTCGGCTCCGACTCATAGCGACCCCTCCTTGGGTTTCCGAGGCAGTATCACTACAGAAACAGGATTGCCCAACCGTCCTTCCGAGGAGTGGCTGGTGGGTTTGAACCGCCAGCCTTCTGGTTAGCAGTCAAGTGCTTTAGCCACTATGCTACCAGAGTTCCTCATATGTATATTAGCACATACATTTATATAATTTGACACAGGTAT
>NW_006932990.1:3050-3489 GCF_000298275.1 Orycteropus afer afer
TTTGAAAACAAGTGGTTTTCTTCTGTTATGTAATGAGGTTGTAGCAATGTGTGTGGGGGAATCCTAAGGTGAAGTCTTCATAGTTAGCAAAAGAGTAGAATACAGTCAGACGCAAACAGAGGGAAGAAAAACAACAGAGACAGAGGCATCTACCAGCCCAGGAACACAAGGGATTGCTGGCCGCTAGCAGAAGGTGAAGGAGACAAGGAGAGATCTCCTAGTAGACCCACATGCTCCTGAATTCAGAATTCTAGCCTCCTGAACTGAGACCAAACAAATTATTGTTCTTTAAAGCCACCCAGTTGTGTGACTTTTTGTTACAGCAGCACTGGGTAACTAACACTTATGCTGTGCTCATGAATTCAGCTGAATGTAAAATGATATTCATCTTTCCTTAGTGAGTTCATCAGAATCCTACTTTTTCCTTCTCCATGCCTTC
>NW_006932991.1:0-1061 GCF_000298275.1 Orycteropus afer afer
CCTTCTTAACTATGCATTCCAATCTGTCCAGCTTTCCATTTATGTGAATTCTGTCCCTTTGGTGCCTCATGGTTGATTGCTCTCAGGGGAGTATCTCCCTAGAGTAGGTGAGTGCATCACCCCAGGGTAGGAGTTCTGCATGTAGGTCTTTTTACTGTTGAGCTGAGAATGAATCCATGGGAGTGAATCCATTTCTAGGCCTGAAGGGTAAGCCAGGGCCATGGTCTCAGGGGTTCCACCAGTCTCTATCTGCCCATTAATTTTGGTCATTTTTGTGTTTTTGAATTTTGTTCCACATTTTTTCTCCCACTCTATCCAGGATCTCCAGCTTTGATCCCTTTCCACATGGTTGGCATTGGAAGACAGATACCATCTTGCTCTTCTTGTCTCAGGGTAACAGAGGCTGAGGTCCTCATGGTCCATCTTATCCTTGGACTAATTTTTTCCAGATGCATTTGATTTTCTTCACTCTTCTTTGATACAGATGAGAGGAAACAAATAGCTGCATCTTAGATGGCCACGCAAATGCTTTTAAGACCCCAGTTGCTACTCACCAGATAGGTTGTAGAACAAGATTTTTATGTACTATATTGTGCCAATTAAGCATGATGTCCCCCGAGACTACGGTCTCAAGTCAGCAAGCCCTTTGATTCTCTCTCTCACGGTGCTTGGTTGTCTCTGAGAAGTTACTCCAACTCTGTCTTCTGTTGCTTCTGTAATGTATGTGGCTAATTTTGTAGCACAAGTGCATATGTAGGATTATCTTTAGCCAAATCTATTCTTGGTCTAGGGTATATTCCTGTTTGCCTACCCCTACCTGATCTCCTCACCTGTCTATGCATTTATCTGTAACCTGTTGTTTGGTGTTAGTGTAATGCAGTATTGTACATATACTAGTTTTTGCGTCTGTTGTCTGTATCTTATGTGCACATTTTAGTGACTTTCCTTTCCCCACTGTCAGCATGCTGGTCACAGACTCTTTCCATACCATCACTCCCCTCTCCCAAATCAACATGTGACTTCCAACTACACCGAAATTTTCTTCCCTCCTCTTCCTTCCC
>NW_006932991.1:3006-3601 GCF_000298275.1 Orycteropus afer afer
TGACTCATAGCAACCCCTCCTTGTGTTTCTGAGGCAGTATCTCCATAGAAGTAGATTGCCCAGTCTTCCTTCTGAGGAGTGGCAGTGGGTTTGAACGGCTAGCCTTCTGGTTAGCAGTGAAATGCCTTAGGCACTATGCCACCAGAGCTCCTAATTTTCCTTTTCAGTGGTGTCCTTTCCTTTCCTTTTGGCATAGTGTTATGATTGCCTCATAGAATGAAATTGAGTATATTCTATCTTTTTGTATATTCTGTAATAGTTTGAGTAGTATAGGTGTCATCTCTTACCTGAGTGTTTGAGTACTATAGGTGTCAACTCTTCCCTGAATGTTTGGTAAAATTCTCCAGTGAAGCCATCTGGGCCACAACATTTGTTATGTGGGAAGTTTTTTTTTTTATTACCTGCTTTATTTCTTTTTTTTGTTATGGGTCTGTAAAAGTATTTTATTTCCAAATTGAATAGTTTAGGTAGGCCTTTGGTTTCTAGAAACTTTCCATCTCTTCTAAGCTCTCAAATCTGTTGGAGTATAGTTCTTCATAATATTCTGTTATCTTTTTATTATTATTATTATTTAACTTGGTTCTATTGTGATGTC
>NW_006932992.1:0-2625 GCF_000298275.1 Orycteropus afer afer
ACTTTGTCTGGTTGACCCACCCTTTGAAATCTTCCATTTTGCTCTTTTATTTCATCATTTCTTCTATTCACTTTAGCTACTCTCCTTTCAAGAGCAAGTTTCAGACTGTCTTCTGACATCCATTTTTGTCAACTTGATAGGAGCTCTGGTGGAACCATGCTTAAGGTATTTGACTGCTAACCAGAAGGATGGCTATTCAAACCTACCAGCCACTCGAAAGGGGATGCCACTCAACTTGATGACACCTAACAAAAACAACATGTTTATAAATATTGACACCTTTCTGTTCATATCTGATACTTATATAAAGTTTCAAATTGATATACTCCAGATTATCTACTATTCACTAAATTTAATCTGAAATTTATCATTTGGAATACTATAATTTTTAAATTGTGCTCAGGAAAATTGGAAAAACAATCTAAAAAAATTTGTAAAGTTTTAAATTATAAAAGAACAAGTCTACAATGAAAAAAAAAATATATATATGGATTAGTCCATTTCTTAGTTGTCCATTGCTGCTGTGTTATAACTTCCACAAGTGGATGGCTACAACAAACAGATTTGTTTTCTCACAGTTTAGCAGGCTGAAGGTACACATTGAGGGTACTGGTTCTAGAAGGTTTCCTTTCCCTGTTGGCTCCAGAGGAAGTTCTTTGTCTGTTTTGAGGTTCTGGTCCCTGCGTGATCTTCTTGTGGTTTTGCATCTCTCTTCCCCCATCTCTGCTTTCTACTTTGGTTGTTTAATCTCTTTTATATCTCAAATGAGATTGGGTCAAAATACATCCTACACTAATTCTGCCTCAATAACATACACACACAACTCGTTCTCAAATCAGATTATTATATCTACAGACATAGAGGTTAGGATTTACAACACTTATTTTTGGGGACAAAATTTAATAACAAGCCTCTTACTGAAATCATGAGTACATATAGGTAAATTTTTGAATTCATAGAAAAGAAATTTCTATTATTTCTTTAACAGATAATAAATAATACTATAATTACAGTGATGATAAAAGATAAAATTTCCTGAGATAGTGTATTCTAATTATGGAAAACTCTATTTTAATTTCTTCTTTATTTTTCTCTAGATGAAATATGCTTATTTGACATTTGTATTTTAGATCCTATTATGAATTCTGAAATAAAATCTGTTCATCTTTCTGCATAGAAGAAACTGTGATAATGGTAATGAAAAAACAGCATTTAAGTTTCTTTAAAGTGAATGAATTTATACTGACATGACATAGTTCCAAGTAGTCCTTCCTTACGTATGCTTCTTTTGTGCTATCAGATAGATCTAACAGAACCAGTACTAAATATATATTTCTGTGAAATAATTGGGTGTAATGAGAGAGTAAGTTATTTGTATATCCCCTGCTGTTTCTGTCATTAACAGTTGGAGGTTAATTCATTTGAAAACTAACTATCTCTAGTGAATTTCTTGACCAAATAATATGGTGACAGTGACATTCAGAGGCCTTTGAGAATAGGTATTTGGAAGGCTTATAGTTTTTACCTGACTTCCTTGGAATGTTCATTCATATGATGTTCACTCTTGGGACATTCACTCCTCTGAAAATTTTGCTTCTGTGCTTTGGAAAACCAAGAAGCCATATGTAAGTGTTCCTGTTGACAACTATAGCTGAACCAATGATATCTAGCATTCATTGCCAGTTATGTCTGTGTGTAAGGCAACTTGATAATCTAGCCACTCAGGATGGCTCAACCATCATGGTATGCAATAATTTGATGAAGAAATTCAGCAAAAAAATCCCTCCTATAACATACCAATACCAGAAACATGAAAGGTAATGATGATTTTTAAATTTTAAAACCATTAAGTGTGAGGGGGTGTGCTACTGAATAACAAATAACAGGAAAAACTAAATTGCTTCCCTTATTCTAAATAGAGTTTTTATATTAATGTAGGCTCTATGTAATAATTTATGCATTAAGTAATACACCTTAATATGCTAAATTAATTTTCTTTCTTAAACATCCACCCTAAAGCTTATAGATCCATTTTTATATAATTATATATGTATATTCCTACCATTGATCTCTCAGTTTGTAATACTATAGAGGTTTGTGTGTTGCTGGAGGCTATGCCACTGGCATTTCCAACACCAGCAGCATGACCCCTGGTGGACAAGTTTCAATGGAGCTTCAAGACTAAGACACATAGTGAAGAAGCATGGGACCATCCACTTCTGAAAAAAAAAAAAAAAAATTGGGCAGAGGAAATCTTATGAATAGCAGTTAAATACTGTCTGATATATTACTGGAAAACTTTATGAATAGCAGTGAAATATTGTCTGATACAATGGTGGGAGATAAGTCACTCAGGTTGAAATTCATTCAACATATGATTAGGGAAGCATTGCCTTAATTACATGGTTTGACTAAAGCTCACAAGACCTCCATTTGCTCATAGGGCGCAACTCCGAATGGAAAGAAACAGCTGCAAACATTCATTAATAATTAGAATGTGAAATATGTGAAGTATGAATCTAAAAAAATTGGAAATTTTCAAAACTGAAGTGGAATGCATAATGATCAATAATTTAGGCATTGTTGTTGTTGTTGTTTGCCGTCGAGTCGGCCCCGACTCATAGC
>NW_006932992.1:2955-3531 GCF_000298275.1 Orycteropus afer afer
AAAGAAGACAATTAATTAGATTATTATTGAAATTTACAAACTAATCACCATAGTGAAAGATGAAGAAATTGAACATTTTTATCAATTTCTGCTGTATTAAATTGACCAAATATGCTGTTGAGATATGTTGATAATTGCTAGTGATTGGAATGTGAACACTGGAAACAAAGAAGAAGCATAAGTAGTTGGGGAAAATAGGGCCTGGGAGATAGTAAATGACCCTGTAGATCACATGATAGAATTTTGCAAGACAAATGACTTAGTCATTGCAAATACTTTTTTCAACAACTTAAACAAGGAACATGCACTTGGACCTCACCAGATGGAACAAATGGAATGAGTTTGACAACATTTGTGGAAAGAGACAATGGAGGAGCTCAATATCATCAATCAAAATGAGGTCAGGAGCTGACTGTGGAACAGATCATCAATTGTCTCATGCAATATCGAGTTGAAGCTGAAGAAAGTTAAAACAACTGCGGAGCAAGATGGCGGACTAGGCAGAAGGATTGCACAGATCCTCTTCAACAAAGAAAAGGGAAACCAATTAACACAGACACAGAAGATAATCTTGGA
>NW_006932993.1:0-3356 GCF_000298275.1 Orycteropus afer afer
CTTCAAAATCAGTGATTTATTCATTGCAAATATCTTTTTTTAATAGCAAAAATGACAACTACACACATGAACTTTGCCGGATAGAATACACCAGGATAAAATTGACTACATCTGTAGAGAAGGTCAATATTATCAGTCAGAACAAGGCTGGGACAGACCATGAAACAGACCATCAATTGCTCATTTGAAAGTTCAAGTAGAAGCTGAAGAAAATTGTTAAAGGTCCTAAAAGCTCACATAAAATCTAGAGTATATACCACTTGAATTTAGAACTCATTTCAAGAACAGATTTGACACATTGACCACTGATGACTGAAGACCAGAAGACTTGTGGGATGACATCACACATGAAGAAAGCAAAAGGTCATTAAAAAGACAGAGAAGGAAGAAGAGACAAAAGTGAATGTGAGAAGAGACTCTGAAACTTGGTTATGAATGCACAGCAGCTCAGTGAATGGAAGGAATGATAATGTAAAAGAGCTGAACATAAGATTTCAAAGGTAAGCTTGAGAAGAAAAGTAAAGTATTATACTGAAATATGCAAAGACCTGGAGGGAAGAACATACTTGGCATTTCTCAACCTGAAAGAACTGAAGAAAATAAATAAATAAAATGAAACCTTGAGTTGTGATATTGAAAGATTCTATGGGAAAAATATTGAACAAGGCAGGAAGTATCAAAATAATATGAAAGGAATACAAAATATCTGATGGATCTTAGCTGAAAGCAGAGGATACTAGAAAGATGTTTGCCTGTCTTTTATTGACTATGCAAAATATTTTGGTCATATGAATCATAACATATTATAGATAACATTATGAAGAGTGGGAATTCCATAACACTTAGTTGTGCTTGTGCAGAACCTACACATAGACCAAGAGGCTGTCATTCAAACAGAACAAGGAAATACTGCATGGTTTAAAATCAGGAAAGGTGTGCATATTTATTTAATCTGCATGATGAACAAATAATCCAAGAAGTTGGACTATATGAAAAAGAATGTATCTTCTGCATTGGAGGAAGACTGAATAACAACCTGCAATATGCAGATAACACACCCTTGCTTGCTGAAAATGAAGAGGACTTGAAGTACTTACTCATGAAGATCAAAGACTACAGCCTTCAGTATGGATTACACCTTGACATAAAGAAAAGGAAAATCCTCAAAATTGGACCAATAAACAACACCATGATAAATGGAAAAAATATTGAAGTTGTCAAGGGTTTCTTTTTACATGGATCCATTACCAATGCCCATGGAAGTAAAAGTCAAAAAATCAAATGATTTGCAGTGGGAAAATCTGCTGTAAAAGACTTCTTAAACTCTTTAACATTTTAGTTAAAAAGCAAAGATTCAGATTCAAAATGGAGTCTCATCAATAAGTACCACACTATATCCCTCTACTATCTAAGTGCTTGAAAAACTAGGTATAGCAGTTTGAATTAGTGATTTTGGTGCTCTGAACAACTCACTGAATCAGAGTGCACCAAACACAGAAGAGCAGAATTAGAGGAAAGACACAGGGAGATTATTTAAGAAAGAGCTACCTGGCAGAGGACAGATGGGCAGCTGAGAGGCCACTGGAAACTTCTCTGGAGCGGTCACTGACTGGGAGGCAAGGGAGGCCACCTGAGATCCCTGTGAGCAAAGAAAGAAGACACCCTATATCAACATACCAACAACCACTCCAACAACCCAGAGGCCAGCCCCAGAGACCTTCCTCCAGCAACTGATTTTGTCAGTAATTTGGGTCCCCTGGGTGCAGGCAGGCACATGCACTACTGCTGAAACTCAAGCAGAGAACTCACTGTTGTGCCAGGAGGGTGAGCTCCCTCCCCTCTCAGCAGGTCACCGATTGGATTTGGGTCAGCCTGGGAGATATCGTGCTTATCTGGTCACGGATATTGGGAACATAGTTTACTAGCAGGTACTCCCCTGACTCCAGCAAAGCTGAAATCATGCACATCTTTGGTGCCACAGGTGGGTGGTATCACAGACAAACTCCAGAGCCATTAGCAGTCTGGCGGATTGCACCAGAGCCACAGGCAGAAGGGGTGAGGAGAAAGAAAAAGTCACGGCTGAGTGCGGTCCCGGGAATTTGCCTTGAATCGGCTCTTTTGTCTTGGATCAGCTCATTGGCACTGACAGGCCTCAGAAGCAGGGTCTTTGAGTGTGCCTGAACCTGGCAGAAAGTTGTGAATCCCCAGCAACAGGAATCTTTCCTGAGATTGAGCCGAGGTCTTGTAAATAACCACATCATCAATAATACCCTTCACAAAGTCCTAGAAACCAACCCTAGAAACACCAAGCTTTCCTTCTTTTGCTCTCACCTTTCTCCACCAATAACTTCACTCATTCAATAGAAGAAATCATATTCAGCCAATTACCATAAAACCTCCCGCTTTGAACCCAAACCCTCTTTACAACAAACAGAAACACATATCCACATTCCACACACTAATTCCACCATCACAAAGAAAACAGCAGAGCAACCCAACATACTTGAAGCAATAATAAAATAAAATACACCAGCTTCACCCCTTCAAAATATTAAACCAAAAGCCAAGAAAAAACAAATCAACATGTAACCAGCAGCTAGAGACAACCTAAAGAGTCAGCGCTCTACCAGATTCCAGGGGCTTAAGAAGAGGTTCTGGTTTCCAGTAACCCCAAGAACTCTTCAGACCTGCATGACTGAAAGAGTCCTAGTTTACACCTTTTTTTTCTTTCTTTTCCCAGTTCCTGATTAAAAATTTTTTTTTTTTACTCTTTTTTTTTTCCCTCATGGTTAACCCCATTCTTTTTTTTTTCCCCCATTTTTTTCTTCATTATTCTCCTTCTCTACCTTTTTTCTCTTAGTACCCCATCCCCGGATATTGCAGGTTTTCCTGTTTCCTTCTTTTTTTTTTTTTTTCTGCTTTTTCTTTTTTTTGGGTTATAGTTCCTGTGTGATTTCATGGTGTATCTTTTGTCCATGTGCTTTTAGTTTTTTGATGGTTATTCAATTGTAATTTTTCTCTAACTGAATGGGAGACAACATCAGTCCCCATAAGATATAAGTGCACCCATACCTCCTGCAACTTCACTTACTGAGCAAAAGCCAGCACTTTCTTCTCCACCAATGAGCCAACGATAAAAAACCACCAAGAAGAGCCTGAATTACCCTTGGCTGCTCTTTGCAAACAGTTAACAGAGATCTTAACAAAATACTATGATGCCTCGGAGACAACAGACCATCACAGTCCACACAAAGAAGCAAGATAAAGTGGTAGAAGCAAGGGAACAGGATACAGACCCAGAACACATCCCTGAGAAAAAAGCAGCATTGGAACTCTCTGATAAGGAATTCAAAAGA
>NW_006932994.1:0-1413 GCF_000298275.1 Orycteropus afer afer
TTCTTTGCTATTCATAAGGTTTTCCCTGGCCAATTCTTTGAGAAGTGGACAACCTCTTCCTTCTTCCTAGTCTGTCTCAGTCTGTAAGCTGGGCTGATACCTGTGCACCATGTGCATCCCACTGGGTTAGAAACACCAGTGGCTCAGCCTCAAAACTCACATCACCATGTTGCCACAGTAGGACAAACCAGCAGACAAGTTTGTCTACCTGTTGGAAACCTCTCGTACCACCACCCTTACCTGGGTCCCTGTGGCTGATTCTTCCTCTGTTCAGATTCCTAGGCCTTTTAATCCCCTTTCTCCTTCCCTCCAACCCTGCTGCTTTGGGCGTGCCTGAGTTCCTCTCCTCACCTGGATCCCTGCAACTCTCTAGGATATAATCTCCCTAGTAATGGGATTGCTGGGTCAAATGGTATCTCCAATTCCAGCTTTCTAAGGAATTGCCATGTTGCTTTCCACAGTGGTTGTATCATTTCACTCCCACCAGCAGCATATAAGAGTCCCAATCTCTCCACATCCCCAAGAGCATTTGTTATTTTCTGTCTCGTTGAACGTTGCCATCAGTGCTGGGGTGAGGCAGTATCTCATTGTTGTTTTCATTTACATCTCTCTGATGGCCAATGATTATGAGTATCTTTTCATGTATTAGCTGACCACCTGAATATCCTCCTTGGTGAAGTGTCCATTCATGTCTTTTGGCCATTTTTCAATTGGATTCTTAATTCCTTTGGTGTTGAGGCATTGGAGTTTTCTATAAATCTTAGAGATAAGTTCCTTGACAGATATGTAATTGTTGGCAAATATGAATTTGTTGCTGCCGTTTTTGTTATGTGCTTTTTTGTGGTGTTGATTTCTTTGTTCCATATAATTTCTACACAGAGCTCATTTTGTTTCTGAATAGTGTTATCATTTCTGTCATTGTTATCGTTTTAGCATTTGTTGAATATTTATGCTGGTCCTCTTTTTTATTTTGATGTGAAGGTTTATTGTTTTCTTTGAGGTTACCCTGTTATTTATAGTTTTCTTCCCAGGTTTAGAATAGTCGTTCTATCTTGTAGTTGTCTTCACTTTCCTACCATCTAGAAATTCTGTAATGACAGAGTTTTTTTCCTCTTTTTGGTTTGTAGTTGTCTTCGTTTGTCAATTGATGTCTCTGGTTCCCTATTTTCAATCTTGTAGGCTTATTTACTTTGGATACTTCCATAGCTGGGTTGGTTTCTGGGTTATATCATCATGTGTGCTAATGATCAGTTGTTGGTTGTTGTTGCTTCTCTGTCCAAAGGTCTCTCTTTAGCATCTCTTGTAAGGTTGGTCTGGTTTTAACAAATTCCTTTAATTTCTGCTTATCTGAAATGTCCTAATTTCACCATCATATTTGAGGGACAATTTTTCTGGGTACATAATTCTTGGTTG
>NW_006932994.1:3008-3526 GCF_000298275.1 Orycteropus afer afer
GTTTTTGTTCAGGCTTTTCCACTAGTTGGTGCCTAATCCACTTCTGTATAGTTCCTTTCAAAGCTCAGGGTTCCAGGATTATCTTCTGTATCTCTGTCAATTGTTTTTTTCTTTTCTTTGTTGAAGAGGGTCTGTGTTGCTTGTCTGCCTATTCCTCCATCTTACCAGAAGTGTAGATTGTTTGTCATTTTGATGGTGAGGTGCTGAGTTGTCTATGAATTTTAGAGATAAGTCCTTGAGCCAATAAGTCATTACTGTATATTTTCTTTCTCATTTTGTAGGTTCTCTTTTTACTCTTTTGGAGAAGTCTTTTGATGCACATAAGAATTCAATTTTTTATTTTTATTGTTTTTAATTTTATTATTATTATTATTTGACCTCAGTCACTACTCACCAATGTAGGATAAGGAACAATGCTTTTATGTATTTTGCTGTGCCAATTGGGTCCTGTGTCCCCTAGTACTATTCCCGAGACAGTAGATCCATTGGATCTCTCTCCCACAGTATCTGGGTGTCTG
>NW_006932995.1:0-1089 GCF_000298275.1 Orycteropus afer afer
TTTTTTTTTTCTTCAGTTCTTTCATCTTGAAAATGCTTAGTGAGTTCATCCCTTTTGGTTTTCTAACTCCAGTCTTTGCACATTTCATTATAATAATTGACTTTTCTTCTCAAGTGGCTCTTTCAAACCTTTTGTTCAGCTCTTTTATCTTGTCATTTCTTCCATTTGCTTTAGCTACTCTCTGCTCAAGGGCAATATTCAGAGTCTCTTCTGACATCCATTTTGGTCTTTTCTGCCTTTCCTTTTAATGACCTTTTGCTTTCTTCATGGATGATGTTCTTGATGTCATCCCACAATTCCTCTGGTTTTCTGTCATTGGTGTTTAGTGCATCAAATCCATTCTTTAGCTGGTGTCTAAATTCAGGAGTGATATAATCAAGGTCATATTTTGGCTCTCACAGACTTCTTTTAATTGTCTTCAGCTTCAACTTGGACTTGTATATGAGCAGTTGATGATCTGTTCCACAGTCATGTCCTGGCCTTATTTTGGCTGAAATGTTATTTCTATCAGCAAGGCCATATTGTCCAGCTACTGGTGATTCTTCATTGTTACCAACTTTTGCATTCCAATCACCAGTAATAATCAACACATCTTGATTGCATACTTGGTCAATTTCAGACTGCAGAAGTTGGTAAAAATCTTCAATTTCTTTATCCTTGGCTTTGGTAGTTGGTACATAAATTTGCATAATAGTAGTATTAACTTGAGTCACTGTACCAAAAAGACTTGATCAATCTTCATCCATTTCGGGAGGTGGCATATGATCAAGAACCAATGGTACTGAAGGAAAAAGTCAAAGCTGCACTGAAGATGTTAGGCCATAAAGCAAGCCTTCATAAATTTAAAAATATTGAAATACTGCAAAACATCTTCTCAGATCACAATGCTGTCAAATTAGAAATCCACAATAGGAAGATCAACAGAAAAAGAATAAACACATGGAAACTGAACAACACCTTCCTTAAGAAACACTGGGTAAGAGAAGAAATAAAAAGTGAGATTGAAAAATTCCTTGAATCAAATGAGAATGAAAACACAACATACCAAAATCTTTGGGACACAGCAAAAGCAGTGATCAGAGGCCAATT
>NW_006932995.1:2514-3477 GCF_000298275.1 Orycteropus afer afer
AAAAAACTGAAAATAGAAGTACCATTTGACCCAGCAATTCCATTACTAGGACTATATCCTAAAGAGGTGAGAGGTAGTGCACGAACAAGTATGTGTACACCTATGTTCATCACAGCACAATTCACCATAGCAAAGAAATGGAAACAACATAAATGTCCATCAATGGATGAGTGGATAACCAACTTATGGTATATCCACACAATGGAATACTATGCCACATTAAAGAACAGCGAGGGATACGCAAATCATCTCGCAACATGGATGAACCTGGAGGACATTATGGTGAGTGAAATAAGTCAGTTGCAGAAGGACAAGTAATGAGGCCATTACTGTAAAAAGAGAAGAGTTTGCTTGGGAAAGGGAATTTACCTAGTAGGTTACCAGGATGGGGAGGGAAGGAGAGGGATTAATTTCAGGCTAGTTGGGGCCTACACGCTGACATGGGTAGGGGGAGGGATCTACGGGAAGGATATATGACCACCATAATAACATTAGGAAATGGAAGGACACCGAATTATGCACATAAGAGATAGACAATGAATGCTAATACCAACCAATGTGTCCACAATACCACATTGGCATTAACACCAAACACTAGGCTATGCAGATAAACACATAAACACTTGAGATGATCAGACAGGGGTCAGTGAACACAAGTATACTCTACACCAAGGATAGTTTCAACTGGGGCTAATCTTGCACAGACACCTGTGATACAAAATACCTGCAGTCCTTACAGAAACAATAGAAGAGAGACACAGAGTAATCCCTCAGAGACAACCAGACACTATGGGAGAGAGATCCAATAGACCTACTGCCTCAGGACCATAGTACTGGGGGACACCAGACTCAATTGGCATAACAAAATACATAAAAGTGTTGCTCCAGATCCTACATTGGTTAGTAATGACTGGGATCTTAAAAGCTTTTAAGCGGCCATCTGAGATGCAGCTAATGGTCTAG
>NW_006932996.1:0-532 GCF_000298275.1 Orycteropus afer afer
CCTAGTATATAGGAGTGGAACATTGTCTGACATATTGCCAGAAGATGAGCTCCTCAGGTGGATGACACTCAAAATACAATTGGAATAAAATTGCCTTAATTTAGTGGACAGAATAAAGCTTATGAGATATTCATTTGTTGATGTGGCATGACTCAAAATGGGAAGAAATAGCTGCAAATATCCATTAATAATCAAAACATTACATGTACAAAGTATGAATCTAGGAATATTGAAAGTTATTAAAAATGAAATGGAATGTTTGGAGATAGATAACCTAGGGACCTTCGTTATCTAGGTGAGCTGAATGGACTGATATTGAGCACTTTGAATTGGGCAATCATGTGGTCTACTATGCCAGGAATGACATGTAAAACAGGAATGATATGCATTCATTGTTAAAAAAGAACATTTCAAGATCTATCCTGAAATTATCTGCCGTCAGTGATAGGATGACATCAATATGCCAACAAAGAAACTCAGTTCATGAGATTATTGTTCAAAGTTATGCACACATAAATGCCAAAGATAAAGA
>NW_006932996.1:2502-3529 GCF_000298275.1 Orycteropus afer afer
GGAAAGATATCACTTTGGAGATTAAGGTGCACCTGATGCAAGCCATGCTATTTTCCTTCACCTCATATGCACAGGAAAGCTGGACAATGAATAAGGGAGAGTGAAGAATTGACATCTTTGAAGTATAGTGTTGGCAAAGGATATTAAATATACCATGAACTCTAGAAGAACAATCGCAACTGCCTTAGAAAAAATATAGCCAGAATGCTCCTTAGAAGTATCAGTGGTGACTTTGGACACATTATCAGGAAGGACCAGTCCCTGGAGAAGGACATAATGCTTGGTAAAGTAGAGTCAGCAAAAAAGAGCAAGACCCTCAAGGAAATGGATGAACATATTGGCTGCAACAATGGCCTCAGACAAAGCAATGTTTGTGAGGATGGCACAGAACTAAGCAGTATTTCATTCTGTTGTACATGGGGATGCTATGAGTCAAAACTGACTCAATGACACAACAACAACAGTCATTGTTCCTCTTTTAGTTCTCAGTTAACTGACTTGATGATGTTTTACATGAGCAGAGTAAATCTAACTTCTTTATTATGAGCACTTATCCTTCAAAGTAATGATCATAGTTGTCATTTTATATTTATCTGTGTGATTGTTTGATTCATTTTCATGTATTTTATCTGTCTGAATGAAGGTAGAGCCCTTACCTGTTTTACCAATTGGATTATTTCTAATGTCTAGCACAGTCACTGGGAAAAGATAGGCAACATTTGATGTGCAAGTTAATGAAATGTAATTTTTCAGAAAATTATGTGACAAATGATAGCATTCTATTCTGACAAGAGAGCAATCAATTATTACTTTTAAATACTGCTGGTGGGAATGGAACTTAGTCCAACTTTCTAGTACAAACTGTAATACTAAAACAAAAGATTTATTCCAGTAACATCACTTCATGTGCTGTGATTTATTAAAGATAAAAAGAAGACACAATTTCCTAATTAGTAGAGTTAAAAGAGATAACAAAATCAAAAGGAAATATTCAGAAATTGACAAAGTTGTAAATACACATATACAT
>NW_006932997.1:0-1160 GCF_000298275.1 Orycteropus afer afer
AAATTTTGTTGTTTATTTCTTTTATTACCCAGAAGTTTTCAAGGATGGTATTCTTTAGTTTCCATGTATTTGATTTTTTTTTCCTTGCTCTTCCTGATGTTAATTTCTAATTTTATAGCATTGTGATATGAGAAGGAGAAGGAGATTTCTGAGTAGGCAAAAATGAGGAACACATTTGATTGCTCCATTAGTGCTTATAAGTAATTATTTGACCAGAAGAGATTGAAAAGGTGATATTGCTTCCTGTTCAGAGACAGTCTTATCTCTTGCTTACATGCTGAAATTTTGACTTCTCAGTATATGTGAATATGCACATACAATATTCACAGAGGCAGAGATAAAATTTAAGTTTGCAGCAGTAAACTTCCAGTAATATTTTAAAATGCTGAGCAAGATGTTAAAATCAGTGTAAAATTTTAGAAGAAAACAATAACTGGCAGCTGTCCATATTGCCAGCCCTAGAAAGATGGATAAAAGTAGGTTTTAACCATCTCACTTATTATATTACAGTACATTTACTTAGATTTGTATGTACATGCCTAGGTTGTTTCATAACTCACTCTATATAACTCATCCACATTGATTCTTTTAAAATTAACTTGATCACTCTAAAGTTCCTGTAAATGATTCCATTCAAGCAATTTTGAACTAGGAATATCTTGCTGTTCATGGACCCCAAATATCAACCAGAAGTCACTATTCTGGAATTGAGGAAGAAACTACCCTTGACTGTGTTCCTAATACAATTTGTGCATGTTTGTATATTCTGTGGACTCCCTGGGTGACAGAAATGGTCAAAGCACTCAAATGTGAACGAAAAGGTTGCTGACTTAAGTCCCAGAAGCAGCTCAAAAGAAAGGTGTGGCTATCTGTTTCTAATAAACCAACCACTGAAAACCCTATGGAGCACAGTTCTACTCTGACATACATGGGAATGCCATGAGTCAGAGAGAACTGAATGGCAACTGGCAACAACAAATCTTTCCTATATATCTTCTCTTGTGCTTCTCCTTGTTTTATTTCCTGAGTGAGGCACGAAAAATAATAGGATGGAAGAAGTAGTTAAGGTTGCGTTAAAAAGATTAAACTGAATAACCCTTAAATTGAATAGATTTAATTGAATGAGGCACAGGTTTAGAGATTTCTGAACTTATAATATA
>NW_006932997.1:1410-2105 GCF_000298275.1 Orycteropus afer afer
ATATATACATATTTTAACTTTTTATTATGATTTGGGTGAAAGTTTACAAAGCAAGTCAGTTTTCCATTTAACAATTCTTACACATTTTGTTTCAAGACATTGAGTGCAATCCCCACAATGTCACAGCACTTGTCCCACTTGTCACTGTTTCCTGTCTCCATTCATCCTTCTTTCCTATCCCTTCCTGCCTTCTGAACATTATTTCTGGGAAAGTGCTACCCTTTTGATCTGGAATTGTTTATTTTTTTCTAAGGAGTGTGTACATCCCTCGTGTTACTGTTCACCTCATAGACCTGTCTATTATTTGGCTGAAAGTTGAGCCATGGGGGTGAGTTCAGTTCCAGCCTTGAAGGGTTACTAAGGGCCATAGTCTAAGGGGTCCCACCAGTCTCTATCCAACTAGTGAGCCTGGTCTTATTCATGATTTTGAGTTTTGCTGTACATTTTTTTCCCAGTCTATCTAGGACCTTCTATTGTAATCCCTTCAGAATGGTTGGTAGTGGTAGCCTGGCACCACCTAGTGTTTCTGGTCTCAGGGTCAAGGAGGCTCAGATTTGCACTGTCCCTGAGTCCTTTAGAATAATTGTTGCCATGTGTCTTTGATTTTCCTCAGTTTTATTTGCTCTGAATGAGTCTTATTCTTAGTTCTCTAGAGAAGCAAACACCATTGAAGTTTTATTTTTATATATGGGGGG
>NW_006932997.1:2838-3742 GCF_000298275.1 Orycteropus afer afer
ACAACAACAACAACATGGCAGCCATTTGGTTCAAGTCCAAGGAATTGGAGGATAGATAATGATATGCCAGATGCAGGAACCAGATCAAGCAAAAGGCCAGAGAGTTTTGTCAGAACATCTATATATATTGGAAACAGGCCACACACCTTAAGGAAACTCCTTTCAACTGATTGGCTGCTCATAGCAGATCTAATCATGGAAGAGATTTTGTTATATAAGATCTCATCATGGATAATCAGTATATCATAACTGTCAAACCACTGAGAATCATGGCGCAGCCAAGTTGACACACAACACCATCACAGGGAGAAACCAATAGGTGCACCTTAGATGGCTGCTCAAGCTTTTGTTGGTGGTGGTGGTAGGTGCTGTTGAGTCATCTCCAACTCACAGTGACCTTATGTACAACAGAAAGAAACACTGCCCGGTCCTCTGCCAGGCTCATGTTCCTTGCCATACCTGAGCCCGTTGTTGCAGCCACTGTGTCAATTCATCTTGTTGATGGCCTTCTGTTTAGTTGACCCTCCACTTTACCAAGCATTACATCCTTCTCCAGAAAATGGTCCCTTCTGACAACATGACCAAAGTAGGTGAGACAATGTCTGGCTATTCTCCCTTCCAAGGAGAATTCTGGCTGCAATTCTTCCAGGACAGATTTGTTAGTTCTTTTAGCAGTCCATGGTACTTTCTGTATTCTTCATCAACATCACAACTCAAAAGCATCAACTGTTCTTTGGAGTTCCTTATTCACTGTCCAGCTCTCACATGCATAGGAGGCAACGGAAACCACCATGGCTTCAGTTAGGCACACTTCAGTCTTCAAGGAGACGTCTTTGCTCTTCATCACTTGAAAGAGGTCTTTTGCAGCAGATTTGCCCAATGCAGTACGTCATCTGATGTCATG
>NW_006932998.1:0-631 GCF_000298275.1 Orycteropus afer afer
AAAAGACCAAAATAGATGTGAGAAGAGACTTTGAAACTTGCCCTTGAATGGAAAATAGCTAAAGTGAATGGAAGAAATAATGAAATAAAAGAGGTGAACAGAAAATTTAAAGGGAGGCTCAAGAAGTCAAAGTATAGTATTATAATGAAATGTGCAAAGACCTGGAGTTAGAAAACAAAAAGAGAAGGACATGCTTGGCTTTTCTCAAGCTGAAAGAACTGAAGAAAAAATTCAAACCTTGAGTTGCAATATTGCAGGATTCTAGGGACAAACTATTGAATGATACAGAAAGCATCAAAAGATGATGGAAGGAATACACAGAGTCACTATATCCAAAAGAATTGGTTGATGTTAAACTATTTCAGGAGGTAGCATACAATCCAGAACCAATGGTATTGAAGGAAGGAGTCTAAGCTGCACTGAAAGTATTGGTGAAAAATGAGGCTCCAGGAATTGATGGAATAATTATTGAGATGTTTCAACAAACAGATGCAGCACTAGAGTCACTTATTCACTTATTCCAAGGAATTTGGATGACAACTGACTGGAAGAGATCCATATTTGTGCCCATTCCAAAGAAAGGGGATCAAACACAATGTGAAAATTATCAAACAATACCATTAATATTATA
>NW_006932998.1:2551-3463 GCF_000298275.1 Orycteropus afer afer
CACTGACATCAAGTTGATTCTGCCTCATAGCAACCTCCATTGGTTTTCCAAGACTGTAAATTTTTAAGGAAACAGACTACCTCATCTTTCTTCCACAGAGTGGCTGATGGATATGAACCATCAATCTTTTGGTTAGTAGCCATATGCCTTAACCACTACAACACCAGAGCTCCAAACTAGCTCCTAAACAAACAGAGCTCCTAAGAAAATTAAATTTATGTGTATCAAAAGACTTTTTCAGGAGCTCTGGTGGTGTAGTGGTTAAGGCATTTGGCTGCTAACCAAAAGATTGGTGGTTCAAACCCACCAGTTGATCTGTGGGAGAAAGATGAGGTAATCTGTTTCTGTATAGATATATTACCTTGGAAACACAGTGGGTATCACCATGAGTCAGAATTAACTCGATGGCGATGACTTTGGTTAAAAAAAAAAAAAGCCTTTTCCAAAAGAGTGAAAAAGTATCCTACAGACTGGAAAATAAAATATGGCAACAACATATCTGACAAAAGACTAATCTCTAAAATTCACCAAAGAAGACATACAGGTGGCCAACAAACACATGAAGAAATGCTCATGATCACTATCCATCAGTGAGATAGAAATCAAAACAACATTGAGATATCATCTTACCCCAACCATAACAACAAAGTTAAAGAAAAAAAAAAAAAATGCTGTCTCGTCTGTGGAGAGGTTGGAACTCTGTTACACTGTTAATGCGGTTGTAAAATGTACAAATGTGGAAAATGACATGGTACTTCTTTAAAAATTGCAAATAGAAATACCATTTGACCCAGAAATCTCACTACTAGATATATATCCTGGAGAAATGAGAGCTATGACACAAACAGATATATGCACATCCATGTTCATTGCAGCATTATTCACAATAGCAAAAAGATGGAACAATCTAAG
>NW_006932999.1:0-787 GCF_000298275.1 Orycteropus afer afer
TAACTTTCCATACAGCAGTTCACATATACTTTGTCTCATGACATTGGCCACAGTTTACCACAATGCAACAGCTCCCCTCCCACTTTCTCCCCATAGTTACCCCTTCCCTGTGTCCATCCCTCCATGCACTCCTGCCCCCTGAGCTGTCTCCCTGTGCATAAGCAGCTCTTCTGTCTCCCATGATTGTTCTCTCCAAGGAGTGTATCTACCTCAGGTACATGTTCAACTCATATGCCTGTCTTTTGTTTGGCTGGAAACCACAGGAGTGGGTTCAATTCCAGATTTGAAGGGCAGCTAGGGGCCATAGCTCCACCTGGCTCTATTGGACCAGCAAAACTGGTCTCCCCCTTTTTTTTTTTTCCTCCAAATTATTTTGAGTTTTGTTCCACATTGTTCTCCCTCTCTAGCAAGGATCTCCTACATAGATCCCCTTCCAAGTGGTTGACAGTGGAGCTGGGCACCATCTAGTTCTTCTGGTCTCATAGTTGTACAGGCTGAGGTCGGATGGTGTACCAGTCGCTAGAACTATTTGTTTCAATGAATTTTGGTTTTCTTCATTCTTCTTTGATCTGAATGAGAGACCCATCATTGCATCTAGATGGAAGCTTGTTAGCTTTTAAGATCCCAGTCTCTACTTGCCAAAGTAGGAGGTAGAACAATGTTTTGTATAGTATGTTATGCCAATTGAGCTTGAGGTCCCCCGCGACTTGGTCCCAAGCCCGCAGGTTCAACTACTCAGTCCCTCTGGGTAGCTGGCTGTGACCAAGCCATGACCACATCCCTGCCC
>NW_006932999.1:3507-4043 GCF_000298275.1 Orycteropus afer afer
GGGTGTTGGATTTTATCAAATGCTTTTTCTGCATCAATGGATATGATCATGTGGTTCTTCTCCTTTGTTTTATTTACGTGATGGATGATGTTGATTGTTTTTCTAATGTTAAACCATCCCTGCATACCTGATATGAACACCACTTGGTCATGATGAATTATTTTCTTGATACATTGTTGCAGTCTGTTGGCTAGGATTTTGTTGAAGATTTTTGCATCTATATTCATGAGGGATACTGGTCTGTAGTTTTCCTTTTGAGTGTCTTTGCCTGGTTTTGCTATCAAGGTTATGCTTGCTTCATAAAATGAGTTAGGGAGGACTCCATCCTTTTTTATGTTTTGGAATAGTTTGAGTAGGATTGGTATCAGTTCTTCTCTGAATGTTTTGTAGAATTATCTGGTAAAACTGTCTGGGCCAGGACTTTTTTTAGTTGGTAATTTTTGATGATCTATTCACTTTCTTCTTTTGTGATGGGCCTGTTCAACTTTTCCACATCAATCTCTGTTAGTTTAGGTAAGTGGTGTGTTTCTAGAAAT
>NW_006933000.1:0-3400 GCF_000298275.1 Orycteropus afer afer
AATTATAAATAGACAAACAACTTGGAAATTATGGGGCAGCCATATCATATTCTATAGAGTAGCAAAATGGGACAACAGAGAAGGAAGATTGTGAGAGAATGTGAGAGTGCATAAGAGAGAACAAGAGCAAGAGTGAGAACCACAGAGAGGAATGACTGTGCAGAGAGGAATAGTCATGAGAAACAGAGTTCCTGTTCACCTTTCTTCCTCAGATATCCCTGCATTAGTGACCACTGGTTCCTTGAGGCATCCCTATGTCCTTATCATAAACCCACCCTTTAAAATAGATTAAGAAGCCTGGTGATGCTGTGGTTAAAGCATCTGCTTGCTAACCAAAAGTTTGGTGGTTTGAATCCATCAGCCCCACTCCACAGAAGAAAGATGAAGTAGTCTACTTTCAAGATTTACTATCTTGGAAACCCTACAGGGCAGTTCTGCTATGTCCTATAGGGTTGCTATGAGTCAGAAACTACATATTGTTTCTGTTGCTTGCAACCAAAGACTCTTAACTAATTAAAAGAAGAAGAAGAAGAAGAAGAAGAAGAAGAAGAAGAAGAAGAAGAAGATGAAGAAATGAAGCAATATAATTGAATTCTGTGTAATATGATAATGTAATAAAAATTTACAAGGTAGACTAAAAAGAAAAAAAAAAAACAAAAAACAACTCACTGCAGTCGAGTCAGTTCCAACTCATAGCGACCCCTCCTTGGGTTTCCGATGTGGTACCACTACAGAAGTAGATCGCCCAATCTTCCTTCCAAGGAGTGGCTGGTGAGTGTGAATGAGGGAAAATAAAAAAAAATAATAAAAGCAAGAAATGCTTGTTTAATAAAATCTTATCTTATGAATTGAATTGTGTTCTCCCAAAATATGTGTTACAAATCTTAACTCCTGTACATGTGGACGTGAACCTATTTGGAAACATGGTTTTCTTTGTTTTGTTAAGGAAGATATATTATTGTAAGGTGTCTTTTACACCAGTCACTTCTGAGATACAAAAGAAACTATGTAGACACAGAAGTAACAAAGCTCAGTGGGAAATGATTGACACCACCTGGACATCACCAATAAATAGAGGAAGAAAAGTTGCAAGAGATACGGTTTTCCTCTAAAGTAGACAGAGAGAGAGCTTTGTCCTAAAACCAGTGCCCTGGAATTGCACTTACAGCCTCCTGAACTGTGAAATAAGATATTTATGTTGTTGAACTCACCCAATTTTGGTATTTCTATTGTAGTAGCTAAGAAACTAAGACATCGTTTAACTAATTTTCTTCAACTTTGAATCCATAATGCTTAGGAAAGTGATCCGCAGAATGTTAGCTTTACTCTGTCAGTTTTATGCGTAAATAAGTGGTATGGAAGAGGAATGAAGATATCAGACTTCCTTGGGTTCTGCTGAAGCATCATTCATGAAAAACTGATATGATAATAATAGATCATTGTTAAGTTTTCAAAGTCTCTGACTACAGCTTGTAGACAACACTCATGTGGTCTTTCTTAATGCCTGAAGTGTTCTAAAATTTATGTTTTTAATTAATTCAGACTGATCTTCTCTTTTGTGACTCTTCTCAATTCAAGTATGTAATGTAGAAGAAATTTCATCCATTTATCATACATACACTTAAAGATTCTATAAGAACTTGCAGATTGAAATAAGAAATAAATTAGCTACCATTTGAAAGCCTTTAGAATGTCTGACCCATAAAAAGCAAATTAAAAAAAAAATTTTCCATTTACTGGCTATGTTGAGTCAATCAATACCAATTCTATTTCAGTTCAGCTCTTTTCCACTTCTAATGTCAACTGCAAAAGCAGCACTTCTTTCTCTGACCCTAATCACCAGTGTAGGTCAGACTTCATAGGTTAAAGGGCACAGTTCTGTATATTGCCAAGTGTTTCAAGACTTTAGATATACACTATAAGCTTAGAGGTCCCTACAACAACTGCAATTCTCAGGGGTTCCCTTTATCCCCTCAGGAAGCTAGCCATAAGCTCAGGGTTTCCTAGAGCATCCCCCAAACCCAACCCAACTTCTGAATAGTCCCTCAGGTTTGATAATTTACTGGAATGACTCCAGTAACTCAGGAATGTGTGTATGATAATAATTTTATTATAGCAAAAAGGATGCAAAAGAAGAGATGCATTGCCAAGATCTGAGGAGGGGAAGTCCCCGGTGTTGCTTCTATATCCCAAGGGAAAGGATTCTTGACCAAGCACCAATATCTTTAGCAACTAGGAACCCTATGGAGCTTCCATGTTCAGAGCCTTCATTGAGATCTCATTACAAAGACATGGTTGATTGAATTATGGTCCACATGGCTGAACTCAACCTCCAGTCCCTGTCCTCTGAGGATTTTAGTTCCTAGCCAGACTTGATTCAAGAACTATCTTATTAGCATAAACTGTTAGGTAGGTGGAGTCTGGAGCCTCATCAACGAACTTACATCATTGCAGAATTCAACGATTTTCCAGGTATCTTTCAGGAAACAAAGACAAAGACCAAATTCTTTGAGTGAAGTTAATTTTAAACCTCATATTGCCCATAAAATATCCATGTACTGCTTTAAATTTCCAGTCTCCTTGCCTTTAGTCAGGGACATGTGACAATTTCTGGCCAATATATTATGAATGGGAAAGATGTGTTACTTCTAGACTGAAGCAAATAAGAGAGGGTTTGGGTTTGCCATGTACTTTCTTTCCTTCATCAGCCTTTGAGTTTGTGTTGTTTTTGTTGTTATGTGCTGTTGAGTCAGACCCGACTCATAGTGACCCCTCTTTGAGTTTCCGAGGCGGTATCACTACAGAAGTAGATTGCACAATTTTCCTTCCATGGAGTGGCTGGTGGGTTTGAACTGCCAGCCTTCTGGTTAGCCGTCAAGTGCCTTAGGCACTAGAGGTCTAATATTCCAGCCAGTAGAGCTACAGTAGCTGAGAACTTCCATCAGCCTGAGTCCTGAATGACTGTGTTTTACAAAGCCTTCTCTGGCCTGTGTTGTACAAGGGGTATGGGAGAGGAATAGATCTTGATCATGTAAAGCCTCTAAGATTTTGAGATAATTTATTAGCACAAAATAACGTATCCCATCAATAAATAAACATAATATCTTAAGATGCTACAAACCCTGCTGCTTTGCACAAACTGTCCTCTGACTGATATTCTCTAATTTCCTCCTCTCTTAAAGTCCTTTACCATAGAGCAAACACATACTTTGGGGTTGATTGTGATGCAAAATATGTCAACAACAAGATTTGGGAAGCCAAACAAATCTGGATATTATTCCTTTGACCTGGAGCAATCTATGTAAATTATCTAAGCTTCAGGGTCCTCATCTGTAAATTAGAGAAAATGAAAGTATCTACCTTATTTATTTCTGAAGATTAGATGAAGTAATACATGAGA
>NW_006933001.1:0-1530 GCF_000298275.1 Orycteropus afer afer
AAGAGTTGAAAAGCCAAATAGATGACTCCACACTCATAGTGGGAGACTTTAATACACCACTTTCTTTGAAAGATAGAACAACTGGAAAGAAACTCAACAAGACGCAGAAGAGTTAAACAATACAATCCACCAACTTGGCTTTATAGACATCTATAGAGCACTTCACCGAACAGCAGTGAATATACATTCTTCTCCAGTGCACATGGAACTTTTCCTATGATAGACCATATATTAGGCCATAAAGCAAGCCTTAATAAATTTAAAAACATCAAAATACTGCAAAGCATCTTCTAGGTTCATAATGAAATCAAAAAATAGGAAGATCAACAGGAAAAGAGTAAACACATGGATACTGAACAACACCCTCCTTGAGTAATACTGAGTAAGAGAAGAAATCAAAATTGAAATTCAAAAAAATCCTTGAGTCAAATGAGAATGAAAACACAGCATACCAAAATCTTTGGGACACAGCAAAAGCAGTGATTGGAAGCCAATTTATAGCAATAAATGCACACATCAAAAAAGAAGAAAGAGCCAAAATCAACACTTTAAACAAACCTCTCCAACAATTAGAGAAAGAACATCAGAAAAGCTTACAGTAACCAGAAGAAAGTAAATAATCGAGATTTGAGCAGAAATTAATGAAACAAAAAATAGAAGGGCTATAAAAAAATCAACAAGACCAGAAGTTGGTTTTTAGAAAAGATCAATAAAATTGACAGACCACTGGCAAATTTAAAAAAGTACAAGAGGGAGAGAATACAAATAACATGAATAAGAAATGAAATGGGTGATATCACAAGAGAATCAACTGAAATAAAAAAGATAATATCAAGATACTATGAAGAACTGCACTCCAACAAATTTCAAAATCTAGATGAAATGGACAGTTTTCTAGAAACACACCACTTACCTAAACTAACACAGATTGATGTGCAAAAGGTGAACAGGCCCATCACAAAAGAAATTGAACAGGTCATCAAAAAAATACCAACTAAAAAAAGTCCTGGCCCAGATGGTTTCACTGGAGAATTCTACAAAACATTCAAAGAAGAACTGATACCACTCCTACTCAAACTATTCCAAAACACAAAAAAGGAAGGAATCCTCTCCAACTCAGTTTACAAAGTAAGCATAACCTTGATACAAAAACCAGGCAAAGACATCAGTCAAAAGGAAAACTACAGACCAATATCCCTCATGAATACAGATACAAAAATCTTCAATAAAATCCTAGTCAATAGACTGCAACAACATATCAAGAAAATCATTCATCATGACCAAATGGGGTTCATATCAGGCAGGTATGCAGGGATGGTTCAATATTAGAAAAACAATCAATGTCATCCACCATGTAAATAAAACAAAGTAGAAGAACCAAATAATCATATCAATTGATGCAGAAAAGGCATTTGATAAAATCCAACACCCATTCCTGATCAAAACTCTCAGAAAAATAGGAATAGAAGGGACATTCCTCAACATAATAAAGGGCATTTATGCAAAACCAACAGCCAACATTATTCTCAA
>NW_006933001.1:2670-3376 GCF_000298275.1 Orycteropus afer afer
TGCAATACCTCAATAATAAAAAAGACAAACAATCCAATTAATAAATGGGCAGAAGACATGAATAGACACTTCACCAAGGAGGATATTCAAGTGGCCAACCAACATATGAAGAAATGCTCACAATCATTAGCTATTTGTTGTTGCTGTTTTTGTTATGTGCCATCGAGTCGGCCTCGACTCATAGCGACCCCTCCTTGGGTTTCCGAGGCAGTATCACTATGGAAGTAGGATTGCCCAACCTCCCTTCCGAGGAGTGTCTGGTGGGTTTGAACCGCCAGCCTTCTGGTTAGCAGTCAAGTGCTTTTAGCCACTAGATGCAAATCAAAACAACAATGAGGGACCATATTGCTCCAGCACTAGTAGCAAAGTTCAACAGGACAGAAAACAACAAATGCTGGCGAGGTTGTGGAGAGATTGGGACTTTCATACTCTGTTGGTGGGACTATAAAATGGTACAAGTATTGTGGAAAGCAGTATGGCAATTCCTTCAAAAGTTGAAATTAGAAATACCATTTAATCCAGTCACTCCATTACTAGGTATATACCCTAAAGAAGTGAGAGCCATGACAAGAACAGACATAAGCACACCATGTTCATTGCATCACTGTTTACAATAGCCAAAAGATGGAAACAACCTAGGTGTCCATCAACTGAAGAATGGGTAACCAAACTATGGTACATACACACAATGGAATACTATGCAACA
>NW_006933002.1:0-399 GCF_000298275.1 Orycteropus afer afer
CTTCCAAAGACTTCTCTAAAAGAGTCAAAAGAGAACGTACAGATTGGGAAAAAAATATTTGGTAATGACGTATCTGACAAGGAACTTATCTCTAGAATTTATAGAAAACTCTAACACCTCCATAACAAAGAGACAAACAATCCAATTTAAAAATGTGCGGAAGACATGAATAGACACTTCACCAAAGAGGATATTCAAGTGGCCCACAAATATATGAAGAAATGCTCATGATCCTTAGCTGTTAAAGAGATGCAAATCAAAACAACAATGAGATACCATCTGGCTCCAGCACTAGTAGCAAATTTAAACAAGACAGAAAATAACAAATGTTGGTGAGGTTTTGGAGAGATTGCGACTCTCATACACTGCTGATGGGACTGTAAAATGGTACAACCATTG
>NW_006933002.1:3594-4618 GCF_000298275.1 Orycteropus afer afer
AGTGAATAAAGCCCACTTAGTAAGAATCATCATTTTATTTTTACTTTATAATACTGGCTTGCACTTACCAGAGATATTTGCATTTGATTATATGAATAAAATTGTGAGGGATGTTGAAGAGTAACTTGAGTTAATTTTCAAATTTTAAGATCTCTTTTTATTACTTTATAATTTATGTCTTTTCAACTTCTGTGTTCTTTTTTTTTTCTTTTTTACTTAGGAATTGTGGTTATGAAATAAAAATATATTGAATCAAAATGCTACATTGGTTATCAGCATTGGCTGAGTGATTAACAAAGTTATGGAGGTATCATCAGTTTTCTCTGAAATTCACAAGTAAGTTCACAGGCTAACATAATACTCAATATTAAGCTCAGAAAGATGGTGGGAATGAGTGTACTTATACAGTTAAATGTAATTAAATTGTTCTAAGTTATTTGCATTGTCTGGAAAGTAGAAAACTACTAAGTTATATTAGACTTTAATAGCTAAAGGAGTTAACTTTTAATCTCTAAGGCAAAGTTAGTAAAGAACTACTAAAGAAATGTATAAATAACAAGCTGAAAAAAGATAAAAAATAAAAGTTTACTATACCATGCTCAAAAAAAAGCTAGTCAACTGAAAGTGAAAGTCAGAATGAAAAGCAAGTATGTACTGCTTACAAAATTTAAAATATAAAGTTTGAAATGGAAAAGATAGAAAAAGATATACTGTGTAAAAACTAATCATACTAATGACAAAGAAGGTAGATTTAAGACAAGAATACTTTAAGATAAAATTTTAAGAAAAGGTAAAGGAAAAGATTCCATAATGTGCTAGACACTCTATTTAAAGAGTTGTGTAAATTAAACTTCTCATCAGCTAAAAATCAGAAAAGAACACGTAGGAAAAAAAAAAAAAGGAAAAGAAATCCATCTGCACAATCTGTTCATAAACACACAGACAAAATCAATTCCATAACAATAAAATGTCATATCAAACTTATGAATTCACCTAGTGATAAAATTAGAGAAATATATATATA
>NW_006933003.1:0-2176 GCF_000298275.1 Orycteropus afer afer
CCTTTCCTTCAAGGCTCAGGGGTCCAAGATTATCTTCTGTGTCTGTGTTAATAGGTTTCCTTTTTCTTTGTTGAAGAGGGTCTGTGCAATCCTTCTGACCAGTCCGCCATCTTGCCCTGCAGTCCTGTATCTAATTTCTTGACTGCTGCTTCCTTGGGTGTTGATGATGGATCTAAGTAAAATGAAATAACTAACAACTTCAATCTTTTCTCCGTTTATCATGTTTTCTATTGGTCCGGTTGTGAGGACTTGTGGTTTCTTCATCTTGAGGTGCAATCCATACTGAAGACTGTAATATTTGGTCTTCATTAGTAAGTGCTTTAATTCTTCTTCACTCTCAGCAGCAAGATTTTGTCATCTATGTATCACAGTTTGTTAATGAATCTTCGTCCAATCCTGAGGCACGTTCTTCTTCATACAGTCCAGCTTCTCAGATCTTTGCTCAGCATAAAAAATGAATTTAATAAAGTATGGTGAAAGGATACAACACTGATGTACACCCTTCCTGATTTAAACCTTGCAATATCCCCTTGTTATGTTCAAACAACAGCCTCTTGGTCTACATGCAAGACCTCATGAGCATAACAAAGTATTTTGGAATTCCCATTCTTTGCAGTGTTATCCATAATTTGTTCACACAGTCAAATATCTTTGCATAGTCTATAAAACACAGGTAAACAATTTACATTCTTAGCTTTTAGCCATCTGACACCAGCATTGATATCCCTTCTTCTATGAACTCTTCTGAATCCAGCTTAAATTTCAGGAAATTCACTGTCAACATACAGCTGCATCCAGACTTCCAGTAAGATGGCAGAATAGACAGACAAGCTACACAAGCCCTCTTCAACAAAGAAAAGAAAAGCCAATTGATACCAAAGATAATATTGGAGCCCTGAGCTTTTAAAGAAAGGATACAAAACTGGATTAAACATCAACTAGTAGAAAAACCTTCATGAGAAAAGTGAATAAGGAGACAAACAGAGCTGCAGAATGACAGCTATCCTGACAATGTGGACAGTTTGAACATTTCCAAGTGGTGTTAGGACCTGAGAATTAACCTAAAAATCAGCCCTGCTCCAAGGGCTTTATGGATGATTGAACTGCTGGCTGATGACTAAAAAGGGAAACAACAAAGAAGAAGACAAACTGAGCTGTGAACTTTCAACTCTCTGAAAGGCACAGCCATTTTGAATGTTTACAAGTGATGTGGCCATTTGGGAAATTTAAAGGGACAACATTCTCTTTCAGATTCCAGATTCCAGGACCTAAGAAAAGGCTTTGCTTGCCAAGGACAGCATGGACATGCTGGAGACTGTGACTGGAAAGGTGCAATATCCCCCTTGTTACTATTATACCCCACACCTTGTTGGTAAATGGAAGTGTGGCCATTACTCAACTCAACCCACCTCCTGAGCCAGCAAGAATTCCAATCTAGTGTCTGTGCTCTAACAGAGACTGGATGCCCTGCCTCACCCCCCCAGATTTGTTTTTTGTTATTTTTAATTTATTCCTATTCTTTTCCTTCCTTTTATTTTTATATTTTCTTTTTCACTTTGCTGATTTTAGTTTTAGGCTTTTTTTTTCTCTTCATTTTCTCTGATTGCCAGTTTTATTTTCTTTCCTGTGGTTCTTCCCTTCACTTGTTTTTCTTTTTGAATTTTTCCAATGTTTCTTCATTATTCTCTTACTTTAATTCTTTTCTCTTTACTTCTTTTTCCTCTTCCCCAGATATCATGTTTTTCTTTTTTTATTTTCCTCTTTTTCAATTCATATTTCTTTTGTATTTTTAAACTCTTTATTTAAATATTTAATCTCATTTATTGACTTTCTTTCTTTTTTTTTTTTTCTTTTCTTTCACTTTTTGGTTATTGTTTCTGTGTATTTCTATGGTGATGTGGTGTGAGTATATTTATTTATTTATTTATTTATATTGTGATTTGGGTGAAGATTTACAGAGCAATTTCACTTTCCATACAGCAGTTTACATGTACTTTGTCTCATGACATTGACCACAGTTTACCACAATGCAAGAGCTTCCATCCCACTTCCTCCCCATAGTTACCTCTTCCCAGTGTCCATTCCTCCATGGACTCCTGCCCCCTGAGCTGTCTCCCTGTGCATAAGCAGCCCTTCTTTCTCAATGATTGTACTCTCCAAGGAGTGTATCTACCTC
>NW_006933003.1:2651-3525 GCF_000298275.1 Orycteropus afer afer
ATGAGGAGAGACCCATTGTTGCACCTAGATGGCAGCTTGCTAGCTTTTAAGATCCCAGTCACTACTTGCCAAAGTAGGAGGTGGAACAATGTTTTATATAGTATGCTATGCCAATTGAGGGGAGCTCTGGTAGCATAGTGCCTAAAGCACTTGATTGCTAACTGGAAGGCTGGTGGTTCAAATCCACCAGCCACTCCTTGGAAGGAAGATGGGGCAATCTACTTCCATAGTGATGCTGCCTCGGAAACCCAAGGAGGGGTTGCTATGAGTCAGGTCTGACTCGATGACACATAACAACAACAACAACAACAACATGCCAATTGAGCTTGATGTCCCCTGTGACTATGGTTCCAAACCCACAGGTTCAACTACTCAGTCCCTCTGGGTAGCTGTCTGTGACCAAGCAATGACCATAACCTTGCCCCTTGTCAACTCTACTATACACCTGGGAATTCTGATCATTCACATAAACATATAGGATCACTGTCTGACAAACCTATATATGTTCTTGGATACACTGCCCATTTCATAGACATACCTAATCGTTCAGCCTGTCCACCCATCTATCCACCCATACACCCAAGCTTGCCTTCACTGACAACATAGTACTGTATGTGCAAAAGGGTTCATATTTGTTGTCTGTACCTCCCATGTACCTCTCTATGCCTTTCTTATCCTCAGTCATGCCATATTGGTCACTCACATTTGGTACATTGCCCTTCTCTTCACCCACATCCATACTTATCTCTATCTACCTAACAGCATTCCCACCCCTCCCATCCCAACCCTGGTAACCAACAAAGAAAATTTCCTTCTATAGATAAACCTTTCCTTAACTTTTACAATAATGGACTAATACAATATTTGTCCTTTT
>NW_006933004.1:0-1165 GCF_000298275.1 Orycteropus afer afer
GTCAGGCTGGAGGCTTTTCTTAGCTTCTGCAACCACAGGGGGCTGAGAAGCTCAAGGCTGGCAGGCAGTACAGTGGCTGTTGACTCCAACGAATGATGAATCCAAGATCTACAGCTCACAGAAAGTTGTAAGCAGCACAACAGAATCACGATCCACAGAAGAATGTCTCTCTTCCCAGGATGTCCCAGGATATCCTGGAAGCAGGCCACACCCTAGGGAAACTCCCCTTGAAAGATTGGCCACTCAGAACACAGTCATCCAATCCCATCATGGGAACAACCACACAGAACTGGGGTCCAACTAAGTTGACACACAGCTCCAACTATCACAAGAGCCAAGACCCTAATTTGGAATTCAACTTCTAGAACTGTGACAAAGTAAATTCCTGTTCTTTAAAGGCTTCTAATTGTGTTACTTCTGTCTCATCATCACTAGGAAACTAAGATAACTTGAAAAGAAATTTTGAAGAGACCATTAAAAATTAGAAATTAGAGGGTTTGGAGTAAGATGGCAGAATAGGCAGAAAAAATGCAGAGACCCTCCTCAACAAAAAAAAGAGGAACAAATTCACATAGATACAGAGGATAATCCTGGAGCCTTGAGCTTTGAAGGGAAAGATACAGAAGTGAATTGCCCTCCAACTAGTAGAAGAACCCATATGAAAACACCAAAAAAGAGATATATGGAGCTGTGGTCTGTCAAGGATCTTGACAGCACAGACAGCTAGGATTTTGATAGGTGGTGTTAGGACCTAAGAATTAACCTAAAAATTGCCCCTGTTAGCCAGGGACTGCATGGAGGACTGGACTGGTGGTTGATGAATAAAAGAGGAAGCAGCCAAGAGGGATATGGGCTGACCCATGAACTTTTGGCTTTCTGGAGGGTGTAGCTGTTTTGATTGTTTACAAGTGGCTCCACCATTTTGGAAATTTAAAGCTGTACCATTCTCTCAGATTCTAGGGACCTAAGAATAGGCTCCACTTGCAAGGGACTGCAAGGACATTTCAGACAGGAACACTGGAAAGATGCTATATTCCCTTTGTTGCACTCATATCCCACAGCATTTTGGTGAAAAGAGGTGCAGCCATCCCTCACTCCCACCCACCTTCTGGGCTGGCAGGAATTACATCTCAGTATGTGTGCTTGGGTGGAGCCTGGATGTCCT
>NW_006933004.1:1920-3437 GCF_000298275.1 Orycteropus afer afer
TGGCAAAAATAAGAAAGACATAGACAAGCCTGGAAATTTTTCAGAAGAAAATACAAGAACAAAATGGCAAAATAAATGAAAAATAAGCAATGATTCAAAAGCTACAGGTAGAAATCTGGAAGATCAATACCACATTTTCAGAAATAGATAACACATTGAAAGGGCAAAGAAGTAGAATTAAATCAATGAAAGACAGATTTAGTAAGATTGGAGACAAATACCTTAACACCTCTTTGGAAAGGGATCAATCACAGAAAGAAAATCCAGACAAAATGATGAAAGTCTGAGATTCATGTGGCATACCATCTAAAGGAATAACCTATATGTAATAAGAATTCGAGAAAAGAAAGAGAAAAAGAAAACCACTGAAAAAATTGGCCAATATTTGTTGGAAGAGAACTTCCCTGGTGATAATAAGTGAAAGATGATAATAACTCCATTCAGCAAGTCCAATGAACCCCAAACAGCAGAGACCCAAAAAGAAAATCACCAAGACATATCATTATCAAACTCATCAAAACAAAAGACAAAGAAAGAATCATGAAAGCAGCACAGGAAAAACAAAAAGGTACTTACAAAGAACAACCAATAAGAATAAGCCCTGATTTCTCAGCAGAAACCATGCAAGTGAGAAGGAAATGTAATGTTATATATAAAACCACAAAATAGAAAAATTTCCAACCAAGCATTGTATACCTGGCAAAACTGTCCCTCAAATATGATGGCAAAATTAGGAGACTTCCAGATAAGCAGAAATTAAGGAATTTGTTAGAACCAGAACAACCTTACAAGAGATACTAAAGGGAGTCCTTTGAACAGAGAAACAATAATAGCAAAAAACAACCAACTATTAATACACAAGATGACATAACGAAGAAACAAACATAGCTATGGAAGTACCCAATGTAAAAAGCTTACAAGATCGTAAACAGGGAACCAGAGACATCAACTGGCAAATCAGGACAACTACAAACCAAAAAGAGAGAAAACATAGTGTGGTTACAGAACTTCCAAATGGTGAAGAAGTTGAGAGAGTTGCAAGACAGAATGGACTTTTCTAAATTTGGGGAGAAAATTATAAATCACAGGATAACCTCAAAGAAAAATAGTAAACCTTTCACATCACAATAAAAAAGAAGACAAGCATAAATATTTAGCAAATACTCCTCGGAAGGAAGTTTGGGCAATCCTACTTCCGTAGTGATACTGCCTCGGAAACCCAAGGAGGGATCACTATGAGTTGGGGCCAACTCGACGGCACATAACAACAACAACAACACAACAAAACAATAGCAACAAAAGAAATGATAACACAATTCATAAACATAATGAGCTCAGCACAGAAAATCATATGGAACAAAGAAACTAGGAACAACATGAAAAAAGACAACAAAATGACAGCAACCAATTCATGATTGTCACTAATTACACTGAATATCAAAGAATTAAATGCACCACTCAAGACAGTCCCAGGGATACAGGTGAGGAGAAACAACTCAGGGACGCCCAAAGCAGCA
>NW_006933005.1:0-1418 GCF_000298275.1 Orycteropus afer afer
ACTCCTCTTCTGTCGCGGTCCCCTGGCTTATTCCTCTCCCCTCTCCAGATCTCCCACCCCAATGCTTTGGGTGTTCCTGGGTTCCCTCTCCTTACCTGGATCCCTGTGGCTCACTCCTGTCAGTCCTGGTGCCGTGGTGTATTCATCTCCACTCTTCGGTTCTACTGCTCTGCTGCTTTGGGTGTGCCTGGGCTCCCACTCCTCACCTGGATCCCTGTAGACATTTATAGAAGCTGGCAAGTCCAAAGTTATTGGATCAAACATCAGGCTGGAGGCTTTTCCTGACTCTTGCAGTTGCAGGGGCTGAGGAGCTCAAGGTTGGCAGTTAGTGTACTGGCTGTTGACTCCAACGAATGATGAATCCAAGATCTCCACGCTGAATGCTGGATTGTTCACTCACAGACAATTGTAGGCAGCTCAACAGAATCCCGATCCACAGAGTTATAGACCTATAACTAAGCTTAAGTCCAAGCAAGTCCCAAAAGGAAAAATACAAAGTGTGACTGAGGAAGTGGTACACTACACCAGAAAAGACCTACTTGAGTTTGCTAACATGTACAGACAGAAACCTGGAGAATATGTGTGGGAATGGCTTTTGAGCCTGTGGGAAAATGGTGCAAGGAATGTAGCAATGGATCAGTCTGAGTTTATTGATTTAGGGTCACTAAGTAAGGATTCTTCATTCAATGTTTCTGCTTGAGAGGTTAGGAAAAGATCTAATTGTTTATTTGGTTGGCTTACTGAAGCATGGATTATGAGGTGGCTTAATTTAAGTCAAGCTGAAGTACCAGACCTGCCTTGGTATAATGTAGAAGAAGGTATCCAGAGATGTAGGGAAATTGGCATATTAGAATGGATTTATCAGGTTAGACCCATAGAACCAGCAATGGAGAGCTCAGAGAATACACCTTTCACCACTATGGTGAAGAACAAATTTGTGAAGGGAGCCCCAGCATCCTTGAAGATTGTTGTGATTGCTATTTTTTAATGTAAGCTGGATTTGACAGTGGAAACTGCCCTAATTGAACTAAGACACTTAATTACAATGGGGCTGATTGGACCATGTGGTAGTAGAGGCCACGTGGCAGTAATTAATCAACAAAGACAAGGTGGGCATGGATACCATAATGGACAGCAGAGTCAAAAGACTAATCAGAATACTCTGACTTGAGTGAAATTGTGGCACTGGCTACATAGGCATGGTGTTCCTAGGAGTGAAATACATGAGAAACCTGCTAAATATTTACTTGATCTGTATAGACAGAAGAATTCTAGGTCACATGAACAGCAGTCTAGATTGAATCCCCAGGATGCAGAGTCACGGCCCCTCAACAAATTCCCAGACTTGAGTCAGTTTACAGACCCACAACTCTTTGAATGAAGGGGAGGCCAGGTCCCCTTGAGGAAGAACCCTACTA
>NW_006933005.1:2168-3555 GCF_000298275.1 Orycteropus afer afer
AATGACAGTAGATTATCATAAACTTAATCAGGTGCTGACTCCAATTGCAGCTGCTGTTCCTGATGTGGTTTCATTGCTTGAGCAAATTAGTACATCTCCTGGTACTTAGTATGCAGCTATTGATCTGGCTAAAGCCTTTTTCTTAGTTGGGTGCATTCACAGGAACATATACCTGATGAGGTAGAGTTCTTTCACTGTATCAGGCTTCCAGGAGGTAAAGGGAAAAAAATCCAGGATGTTAGAAGGGAGGGATGCACGGGATGGCCATGGGATTCAGGGAAGACATCAGAAAGAAATATGAAGAACCTTCAGCTGCTTTGGGTAAAGAAAACACCAGTGTGTGAAATCATCAAGCTATAAAAAAAATTGAAAAACAAAACAAAACAAAAAAATTGCCATCTAATTAATTCCAACTCATTGAGACCCCATGCATGCATCCTTAGGATTTTCAAGGCTGGCAGAAGAAAGAACGTTCCTGTCATCGATGCAGGGCTTGCTGCCCCAATTCATTCAGATCTCTACTCAAACATCCTCTGACAACTAAAACTGAAAAAAACAAATCAGTTGCTGTTGAGTCTATTCCAGCTTATGTTGACCCTATGTGTGCAGAGTAGAACTGCTCCATAGGATTTTTAAGGTTGTGACCTTTCAGAAGCAGATCACTAGGCCTTACTTCTGAGGTATTCCTGGGTAGGTCTGGTTAGTAGTTTGAACCATCTAGGACTCCCTTCTGGCCACTGTTGTTGTTAGGTGCTGTCCTGTTGGATTCCAGTCATAGTGATGCAAATTACAACAGAATGAAGCACTATCTGGTTCTACACCATCCTTACAATTGTTGCTATGCTTGAGCCCATTGTTTCAGCCTCCTTGCCCATCCATCCCATTGTCTTCTTTTTTGCTGACTCTCACCTCTACCAAGCATGATATTCTTCTCCAGGGATTGGATCTTTTTGACAACATGACCAAAGTACGAGAGATAAAATCTTGCCATCCTCTCCTCTAAGGAGCATTCTGGCTGTACTTCTTTCAAGACATATTTGTTCATTCTTCTAGCAGTCCATGGTATATTCAGTATTCTTCACCAGCATCATAATTCAAATGAACCAATTCTCCAGTCTTTCTCATCTATTTTTCAGCTTTCACATGCATATGAGGTGATTTAAAATACCATGGCTTAGGTCAGGCACACCTTAGTCTTTAAAATGACATCTTTGCTCTTTAACACTTTAAGGAGGTCTTTTGCAGCAAGTTTGTCTGGTTCAATATGTCATTTCATTTATTGATTGCCACTTCCGTGGTTGTTCTAGATCCAAGTAAAATGAAGTTCTTGACAACTTCAATCTTTTCAGCAACCAAAGTTATGCCATCTGCACATTGCAGATTTTTT
>NW_006933006.1:0-689 GCF_000298275.1 Orycteropus afer afer
ACCTTTACATAGACCAGGAGGCTGTCGTTCAAACAGAACAAGGAGACACTGCATAGTTTAAAATCAAGAAGGGATTGCATCAGGGTTGTATCCTTTCATCATACTTATTCAATCTGTATGCTGAGCAAATATTTGAGAAGCTGGACTATATGAAGATATGATGCCACCATCAGGATTGGAGGAAGAATCATTAACAAGCTGACATACGTTGATGACACAACTTTGCCTGCTGAAATTGAGGATGACTTGAAGCACTTACTGATGAAGAGTGAAGACTACAGTCTGAAGTATGGATTACATCTCAAGATAAAGGAAACAAAAATCCTCACAACTAGACATATAAGCAGCATCACAATAAATGGAGAAAAGATTGAGGTTGTTAAAGACAGTACTTTGATTTATTCAATTATATTGAATTCCTTGGTTCTACATTCAACGTCAATAGAAGCAGCAGTTGGGACATTGGACGATGTATAGCATTGGGCAAATCAGCTGCAAAGGACCTCTTTCAGTTGCTGAAGAGCAAAGATATCTCCTTGAGGACTAAGGTGTGCCTGACACAAGTCATGGTATTTTCAATCGCCTCATATGCATGTGAGAGCTGGCAATGAATAAGGAAGACCGAAGAAGAGTTGATGCTTTTGAGTTGTGGTGCTGGCGGAGAATGCTGAAAATTACATGGACTGTTA
>NW_006933006.1:2893-3455 GCF_000298275.1 Orycteropus afer afer
ACAACAACAACAACAACAAGGTTCCACACAGATGATCTTTTCCTTGGGAAATTCCCATCCTGATTTTTCAGATTCTGAAACAATTCACCATCCATTTCAAAATGTCTAGACCTTTTGATCAAATACTTTATTGAAATATTCAACAAAGAAAAGGTTTGAGAGATTAAAGTTCACTTTATTTTAAATAATGCTTCTGTGATGCATCAGAAAATTAGGCAGGATGTTCTCAAAGAAGTAACTGGCAGTTTGGCCAGAGAAAACATTTCAAAAGTGACAAATAACATTTGTGCTCAGATATGATAATCTGAGGAAAAAAGTCAAGTCTTCCCCTCTGAACTTGTCCTTTTTAGCAGCTCAAGTTTGAAAAATAACTGATTTTTATCTGCTAAATAGATATAAAAGCTTTTTAACCAAATGATGATGACATAAAACAGATAAATTTACTGAAAATCATTTGAGGTAAGTCTAAATAATTACTGTTATGTGTGTGTGTGTGTATCTTTATTCTTAAAAATATTAAAGTATTAGTTGGAATGACTCAGAATTAATCAGCCCTGATGAT
>NW_006933007.1:0-3237 GCF_000298275.1 Orycteropus afer afer
CATGCAAGCAAGTTCTTACTGAAAATAATTCAAAAACGGTTGCAGCAGTATATTGATAGAGAACTTCCAGAGGTGCAAGCTGGATTCAGAAGAGGATGTGGAACAAGGGATATCATAGTTGCTATCAGATGGATCTTGGCTCAAATGCAAAGAATACCAGAAAGATGTCTACTTGTGCTTTACTGACTATGCAAAGGCATTTGTGTGGATCATGACAAATTATGGATAACATTGAGAAGAATGGGAATTCCCTAACATTTGATTGTGCTCATGAGGAACCTGTTCCTTGACCAGGAGGCTGTCGCTTGAACGGAACATGGGGACAATGCATGGTTTAAAATCAGGAAGGGAGTGTGTCAGGGTTGTATCCTTTTGCCATATTTATTCTATCTATATGCTGAGCAAATAATCCGAGACGCTGGACTATATAAAGAAAAATGTGGCATCAGGATTGGAGGAAGAATCATTAACAACCTGAGATATGCTAATGATACAACTTTTCTTGCTGAAAGTGAGGATGACTTGAGGCACTTACTGATTAAGATTGAGGAACACAGCCTGCAGAATGGATTACATCTCAACATAAAGAAGACAAAAATCCTCATAACTGGACCAATAAGCAGCATCACGGTAAATGGAGAAAAGATTGAGGTGGTCAAAGATTTCACATTGCGTGGTTCTACAATTGACGCCAATGGAAGCAGCAGTCAGGACATTAGACGACGTGTAGCACTGGGCAGGTCGGCTGTGAAGGGACTCTTTCAAGTGCTGAGGAGCAAGGATGTTTCCTTGAGGACTAAGGTGGGCCTGACACAGGTCATGATATGTCCAATCGCCTCGTATACATGTGAGAGCTGGACAATGAATAAGGAAGACCGAAGAAGAGTTCATGCTTTTGAGTTGTGGTGCTGGTGAAGAATGTTGAAGGTACCATGGACTGCCAAAAGAACTAACAGATCTGTCCTGGAGGAAGTGTGGCCGAGATGCTCCTTGGAAGCGAGGATGGCCAGACTTCATCTCACCTACTTTGGTCATGTTGTCAGAGGGGACCATTACCTGGAGAAGGATGTCATGCTTGGTAAGTTGGAGGGTCGACGAAAGATGGGAAGGCCTTCGACGAGATGGATTGACATGGTGGCCATGACAATGGGCTCAAGTATAGCAAGGATCATGGAGCTGGCATGAGATCAGGCGGTGTTTCATTCTGCTGTGCATGGGACCACTATGAGTCAGAAATGGCTCAATGGCACCTAACAGCAACAACAACATAGCCTCTAGCCTCACAGCAACATGCAAGCCACCATAGCACAACCTACTGACTGACAAATGGTGGACAGTGGAATATTACTCAGCCATAAAGAGAAATAATGTTCTGATACAGACTGTGATGTGAATCAACCCAGAAAATATTATTCTGAGTGAAATAAATCAGAGACAAAAGACAAATATTCTATGGTCTCATTTACAGGAAATATCTAGAATAGGCAAATACGTTAGACAAAATTTATTAATGGTTGCCAGAGGTAGGTGGTAGAGTGAAATGAGGAAGTATTTCTTAAAAGGTACTAAGTTTCTGATAAGGGTGATAAAAAAACATTAGGAAATGGATAGTGGTAATGGCTGAACTACATGATAAACATAATTAATGTACATGTAAAAATGTTTGAAATGACAAATGTTTTGTTACATATCTCATCACAATAAAAATCAAAAGAACACCAATGCCCAAAATTGAGAAACTGAAGAAGCATTCATAAAACCTATATAACTAGCTTACATAAATAATACTAGTAGGAATTACACTCAAAATCAAATGCATTGCCATCGAGTTGATTCTGACTTACAGAGACCCTGCAGGACAGATCTGAACTGCCCCACTGGGTTTCCAAGGCTATAAATATTTACAGAAGCAGACTGCTGCATCTTTCTCCGATGGATCACCTGGTTGGTTGAAACCACTGACCTTCTGGTTAGCAGTTGAGGACTTAAGTACTTGCACCACCAGGGCTTCTTAGAGACCACAAACTCTAGTAAAATACAAATGTCTCCTGCTCTCTCTCTCTCTCTCTCTCTCTCTTTTTTTTTTTTCCTATCTCTTTCCTTTTCTCATCATATGTTACAGTCCTGGGTATCATCATGTTTTCTCTGGTTCTCTTAGGACAACATTCCAAACTAGTTAGACAGGTAAGGGTTAATCAGCAAATAAGCTATGGGTATTTACACTGCAATAACATTCCGCATATAGTTAACGAGAAGGGCAGAGTTGAACAGGAGGTGTCAAATTGCTTAAAAAGGGCAAATCATGAAAGAAACTTCTTAAGATCGAGAACATACTTAAATGTATTTGTTATGGGGAAAGAAGAGGTAGTCCACTTTTGTTCTAAAGTTGGCATAAACAGCCTATAATCATGGAAAAATACAGTAATTAAAATTATAACAATAAGGTAGGGTGGTGGGGTAAATGAAAGAGTATAGTACAGACAATGTTTCAGGCTATTCATGAACTTTTCCAGTAATATACCAGATAGTGTTTCACTGCTATTAATAAGGTTTTCACTGGCCAATTCTCTGTGAAGTGGATGGCCCCTTCCTTCTTCCCAGTCTGTCTTGGTCTAGAAGCTCTGCTGAAATCTGTCCACTGTGGGTGACGCTGCTGGTATTTGAAATTCCGGTAGCATAACCTCCAGCCTCACAGCAACATGCAAGCCACCACAGTATGACAAACTGACAGACAAGTGGTCTATTTTGTTCATAGAATCCTTCAGTATTTCAACTTGAGGCTTGAATTTCTTCCTCAGTTCTTTCAGCTTGAGAAATGTTGAGTGTGTTCTTCTCTTTTGGTTTTCTAAATCCAGGTCTTTGCACATTTCATTACAATAATTTACCTTGTCTTCTCGAGCTGCCCTTGGAAGGCCTCTATTTGGCTCTGTTATTTTATAATTTCTTCTATTTGCTTTAGCTACTCTCCACTCTAGAACAAGTTTCAGAGTCTCTTCTGACATCCATCTTGGTCTTTTCTTCCTTTTCTTTCTTTTTAAGGATGTTTTGCTTTCTTTGTGTATGATGTTCTTGATGTTATCCCACATCTTGTCTGGCTTTGGTCATTGGTGTTCAATGTGTCAAATCAAATTCTCTAGATGGTCTCTATATTCAGGTGGGATATAATAAAGGTCATATTTTGGCTCTCGTGGAGTTTTAAGTTTTTTCAGCTTCAAATTGAAACTTGCATAGGAGCAA
>NW_006933008.1:0-1153 GCF_000298275.1 Orycteropus afer afer
GATCTCAAAACCTACTATACAGCCACAGTAGTCAAAACTGCCTGGTTTTGGTACAATGACAGACACATAGACCAATCGAATAGAATTGAGAACTCAGAAATAGATCCATCAACCTATGGTCAGCTGATCTTTGACAAAGGGCCAAAATCCATCAAATGGGGAAGAGAAAGTTTGTTTAATAAGTCCTGCTGGCAAAACTGGATATCCATTTGCATAAAAATGAAACAAGATCTGTACCTCACACCATACACAAAAACTAACTCCAGATGGATCAAAGTCTTAAATGGGAAACCTAAAACTATAGAGTTCCTCAAGGAAAAATTAGGGGCAAATTTAGGGGCCCTAATATACGGCATAAATAAATTATCAAGTATAACCCAAAATGTACAAACAGCAGAAGAGAAAATAGATGAATGGGACCTTCTAAAAATTAAATTTTTCTGTATTTCAAAAGACTTCTCCAAAAGGGTCAAAAGTGAACCTACAGATTGGGAAAAAAAAAATTTGGCAATGACATATCTGACAAGGGACTTATCCCTAGAATTTATAGAACATTCCAACACCTCAATAACAAAAGGACAAATAATCCAATTAAAAAAATGGGCAGAAGACATGAATAGACACTTCACCAAGGAGGATATTCAGGCATCCAACAAACATGTGAAGAAATCCTCATGATCATTAGCCATTAGAGAGATGTAAATCAAAACAACAATAAGGTACCATCTTGCACCAGCACTTGTAGCAACGTTCAACAAGACAGAAAATAACAAATGCTGGCAAGGATGCAGAGAGATGGGGACTCTCATACACTGCTGGTGGGACTGTCAAATGGTAGGACCATTGTGGAAAGCAATATGGTGATTCCTTAAAAAGTTGGAAATAGAAATATCTTTTGACCCAGCTATTCCATTACTAGGTGTATATCCTAAAGAAGTGAGAGCCATGAGAAGAACAGACATATGCACACCCATGTTCATCACAGCACTTTTTACAATAGCCGAAAGATGGAAACAACCTAGGTGTCCATCAACTGAGGAATGGATAACCAAACTATTGTACATACACACAATGGAATACTGTGCAACCCTAAAGAATAATCTAGGATCTGCAAAATACCGCATAACTTAGATGAACATGGAGGACATTATGC
>NW_006933008.1:2563-3519 GCF_000298275.1 Orycteropus afer afer
GTCAATGTCATGAGACAAAGTGTATGTGAACTGCTGTATGGAAAGTGAATTTGCTCTGTAAACTTTCATCCAAATCACAATAATAATAATAAAAATTAATAAAAAAAAGATTGAAATAGTCTGTACCGTCTTGTGGGTAAATTCTTCTGAATCTTTCATCTGTATGTGGGTTTTGGAACAATTTTGATCATGTCTGTATTATGTTAAAGAGTTTTGGAAGACATAGCTTGTCATGACAGCTTTTGTCAACAAGGTATCTTTTCTTCTTTAGGTTTCTGTTTACTAGATGTACCCTCCTTTGATTGTCTAGGTTTCTAGCCTGTGTATGATACTTCCTGACTTCTCTGTCAACTGGCTCCTGAAGACTGAGAGTAGAGTCAATTGGGGGACTCTTGAAGGTGGAGAAAGAAAGTATGACTTCTTTTTCTGCTTCTGTTGATGATCTCTGGAAGCTCAGCAGCAGATGTGGGTAACTGGGAATTATGTGGGGAATGTAGCCTCCATCACCCCCAAGGCAATTTCAGCTGCAATGGTGGGAATGCACTTCTGTGTAACTGTTCTTTAGCAGTCATGGGTTCTACCAGCAATCTTAGGAGCACAGCATCTTCATCAGATCAGCAGTGAGAGACATGTGTGACTAGTTCCTATTATGCTATTTTTATGGCAAACAAGCTTTTTCCTTTGAATCTCTGCATATTACACATATTTCTGTTTTTGGGTAACAGCACTTCTTTCACTTGCCTTGCCTTTCAGCTCTTTTACTACATCTATAACCAATATTTGAAAGTATTATGATGTGAAGGTTTATAATTTTTCTTTGAGGTTATAATTTTATCCCCAAGTTTAGAACAGTCCATTCTCTCTTGCAACTTTCTTAACTTCCTCACCATTTACAAGTTCTGTAACTACACAGTCTTTTCCCTCTTTTTGTTTGTAGTTGTCCTCACTTGCCAATT
>NW_006933009.1:0-647 GCF_000298275.1 Orycteropus afer afer
GAAGGACATTATATAATGATTAAAGGATCAATTGAACAAGAAGATATAACCATAATAAATATCTATGGACTCAATGCAAGAACCCCAAAATACATAAATCAGACTTTAAAAGAGTTGATAAGCCAAATAGATGACTCCACAGTTATGGTGGGATATTTTAATACACCACTTTCTTTGAAAGATAGAACAACTGGAAAGAAACTCAACAAAGATGCCGAAGAACTAAACAATACACTCCACCAGCTTGGCCTTATAGATATCTACAGAGCATTTCACTCAACAGCAGCACAATATACATTCTTCTCCAGTGCACATGGAACTTTTTCCATGATAGACCATATGTTATGCCATAAAGCAAGCATTAATAAATTTAAAAACATTGAAATACTGCAAAGCATCTTCTCAGATCATAATGCTATCAATTTAGAAATCAACAATAGAAAGATCAACAGAAAAAGAGTAAACACATGGAAACTGAACAGTACCCTCCTTGAGAAAGACTGGTAAGAGAAGAAATAAAAATTGAAGTTCAAATATTCCTTGAATCAAACAAGAATGAAAACACAACATACCAAAATCTTTGGGACACAGCAAAAGCAGTGATCAGAGGCCAATTTATAGGAATAAATGCACACATCAAAAAAGAA
>NW_006933009.1:1848-2864 GCF_000298275.1 Orycteropus afer afer
TTACCAGTGACATAAAAGACCTGTACAAAGAAATCTATAAAAAACTACTTCAAGGAACCATAAGAGAACTACATAAAATGAAGAACATCCCATGCTCATGGATAGCAAGATTGAACGTTGTGAAAATGTCAATTCTATCCAAAGCAATCTATACATTCAATGCAATCCCAATCCAGATCCCTTCAACATTCTTTAGAGATATGGAAAAACCAATCACTAACTTTATATGGAAAGGAAAGAGACCTCAGATAAGCAAAACACTGTTGAAGAAGAAGAACAAAGTAGGAGGTCTCACACTGCCAGACCTCAAAACCTACTATATGGCCACAGTAGTCAAAACTGCCTGGTATTGGTTTAATGACAGAAACATGGAGCAATGGAATAGAATTGAGGTCCCAGAAATAGATCCATCGACCTGTAGTCAGCTGATCTTTGACAAAGGCCCAAAATCCATTAAATGGGGAAGAGAATGTTTGTTTAATAAATGGCACTGGCAAAACTGGAGAGCCATTTGCAGAAAAATGAAACAAGATCTGTACCTCACTCCATACAGAATAACAAACTGCAGATGGATCAAAGACTCAAATGTGAAACTCAAAACCATAGAGTTCTTCAAGGAAAAACTAGTGGTAAATTTAAGGGCCCTAATATATGGCATAAATAGACTACCAAACATAACTGAAAATGCACAAACAGAAGAAGAGAAACAAGATGATTGGGACCTTCTAAAAATTAAATTTTTATGTGCTTCCAAAGACCTCTCCAAAAAAGGCAAAAGAGAACCTACAGATTGGGAAAAAATATTTGGTAATGATATATCTGACAAGAGACTTATCTCTAGAATTTATAGAAAACACTAACCCCTCAATAACAAAAAGACAAACAATCCAATTAAAAAATGGGCAGAAGACATGAATAGAAACTTCACCAAAGAGGATATTCAAGTGGCCAACAAACATATGAAGAAATGCTCATGATCATTAGCTATTAGAGAGATGCAAATCAAAACAACAATG
>NW_006933010.1:0-1050 GCF_000298275.1 Orycteropus afer afer
GGTCCTGTGACATCCTCACCATCCTTGCTGTGTCTGAGCCCATTGTGGCAGCCACCGCGTCAGCCCGTCTCTTGTATGAAATATCCAGAGTAAGCAATTGCATAGAGACAGAAGTTGATTAGTAGTTCCCGGAGGCAGGAGAGAGGGGGAAAACGTATTTATTGCACAAGGGCCACGGGGTTTCCGTTTGGAGGATGAGAAGCTTTGGAAATAGATACTGGTAATGTTTGCACAACACGGTGACTGTAATTAATGCCACTGAATTGTACACTTAGAAATGGCTGAAATAGCTTTTCTGCAGGGGGGGGGGCTACATATATTTACCATAATTTTAAAACAAAACAAAACAAACTGGTTCAGTCAAGGAGCCTGGGTAAGCTAGAAAGAGTACTGGGTTCAAATCCCACCCCAACCTTGCTAGGGACTTGTTTACTGCGCTCATCTCTCCTCGGCCAGGTGAGCTCATGGCCCTGCTTCTCCTGGGACGCTGCGAGGAGAGGAGGGGCCTCTGTCAGGTTCTTGGCTGGGGGCTTGGCCCACTGGGAGGTGCTCGAGAAATATTCAGCAGAACCCACTTCCGGCCTTCCCTGTCCAGGTAGGCTGCGACCACGGATGGAGGGTGGGGCTCTGGACACCTGTCCTCGGTCTGCCTCGCGGACCCTGTCCTGGAATACCACCAGCTGCCAGAAGCCGCTTTCCTCCCTGGGAAAAGAACCACTCTGCAGAGTGATCAGAAGTTTTTTTTGTTTGTTTGTTTTGAATTTTTATTGTGATTTGGGTGAAAGTTGACAGAGCAAATTAATTTTCCATACAGCATTTCATACACATTTTGTTTCAAGACAATGACTGCAATTCCCCACAATGTAACAGCTCTCTTCCCATCTCTTCCCCATAGTTACCTCTTCCCTGTGTCCTTCCCTCCCATGCACTCCCCTCATCCCCCCAGCTGTCTCCCTGTACACACACAGCCCTTCTGTTCTCTCACCACTGATCTCTCTAAGGAGTGTATCTACCTGATGTAAATGTTCACCCCATATGCCTGCCTGTCTA
>NW_006933010.1:2730-3578 GCF_000298275.1 Orycteropus afer afer
GTCATATGACCACACTGCAAAGGAGGCTGGGACATGTGGTCTAGAAGTGAGCCCCAGAGGAAGGGGAAAAGGTTTGATAAAGATGAGACCAGTTCTGGTTCAGCTAGATCTTCCAGCTACAAAACACCTAAAAATGCAGGGTTAAGTTACCAAAAATTTCTTTATTCGATGCACAACTAAGTTTCAAGGAAGTAAAGGAAATTCCTGAGAGCCAGAAATGAACAGGAAGCAAACACTGACCCATAGATGCCCTGGAGCATTTGCCAATCCCAACAGGGCCTAGATTTTAACCACTACACAGGGAAAGAAAAGTAGAAAACCAATCCAGTCGCCATTGAGTCGCTTCTAACTGTGGTGACCCTGTGTGTGTCAGATGTACTGCTCAATAGGGTTTTGAAAGGCGAATTTTCCAGAAGTAGGTTGTTCTGGTCCCTAGTGCCTCTCTGACAGGAACATACCACCAATGGGGTGGTCTTAACACACAGGAGTTTATTCTTACAATTTGGAGGCTTTAAGTCCAAGTTCAAAGTGCCAGGCTCTAGGGCCTGTGTGAAAGCCCCTCAACCTTGGGCTTCAGCTCTGCCTCTTGCTCCTGTCCCACTGGAGCTAGAGAGGCATCTCTTCATTCAGACAGCTACTGGCTGCTGAGGCTAACAAGCCCAAGATCGACAAATAAAATGACACAGTCCCAATGTTACCAAACCACATGACAGGTCATTAATTCAAGTCCATTATAAGTTCCAAGGTCAGCAGAGCACGGCAGGCTGCTGTAAAACAACATGGCTACATGCAGGGTCCAAGCATGCCATAAGCTAGAGACCATTCCTAAAGCTGTTTCTTATATACAG
>NW_006933011.1:0-1465 GCF_000298275.1 Orycteropus afer afer
AATGAAAAATTAGAAATGATTCTAAATCTACAGATAGAAATCGAGAAGATTAGTACTAAATTGTCAGAAATAGATAACACATTGGAAGGGCAAAGGAGAAGAACTGATGTGCTGGAAGACAGAATTAATGAGATCGAAGACAAATACCTGAATACATCTTTGGAAAAGGATCAATCAGAAAAAAATCAAAACAAAATGAAGAAAGCCTAAGGTTCATGTGGGATACCATCAAAAGGAATAGCCTACATGTCATTGGAATTCCAAAACAGGAAAAGAAAAATAAAACCACTGAGAAAATTGTCCAGGATTTGTTGAAGGAGATGAAAGATGAGAATATACCCATTCAGGAAGCCCAAGGAACCCCAAACAGGATAGACCCCAAAAGAAAATCACCAAGACATATCATCATCAAACTCAGCAAAACTAAAGACAAAGAAAGAATCCTGAAAACAGTATGGAAAAAACTTTTTGTTTTTAAAACTTACTTATGAAGGACAACCAGTAAGAATAAGCTCTGATTTCTCAGCAGAAAACATGCAAGCGAGAAGGCAATGGGATGGTATATACAAAACCCTGAAAGATAAAAATTTTCAACCAAGTGTTATATACCTGGAAAAATTCTCCCTCAAATATAATGGTGAAATTAGATTTCTAGATAAGCAGAAACTAAGGGAATTTGGGAAAACCATGCCAATCTTACAAGAGATACTAAAGGAAGTCCTTTGAACAAAGAACCAAAAATAGCAAACAACAACCAACCATTAATACACAAGATGACATAACCCAGAAACTACAGGTATGGGCGTATCCAAAATAAAATAAGCTTACAAGATTTTAAACAGGGAACCACAGACATCAATTGGCAAGTGAGGACAACTACAAACCAAAAAGATGGAAAATACTGTGTAGTTACAGAACTTCTAAATGGCAAGGAAGTCAAGAGAGTTGCAAGATAGAATGGACTGTTCTAATCTTGGGGAGAAAATTATAAATCACAGGATAACCTAAAAGAAAAATGATATACTTTCACATCACAATAAAAAAGAGGACAAGCACAAATATTCAGCAAATACAAAACAACAGCAACAAAGAAAATGATAACACATTTCATAAGAGATGAAATGAAAAGTGAAATCAAAAAATTCTTTGAATCAAATGATAATGAAAACACAACATACCAAAATCATTGGGACACAGAAAAAGCAGTGATCAGAGGCCAATTTATAGTAATAAATGCACACATAAAAAAAGAAAAAAAGAGCCATAATCAACTTTAAACCAACATCTCCAAAAATTAGAAAAAGCACAACAAGAAAAGCCTACAGTCACCAGAAGAAAGGAAATAATAAAGATTCGAGCAGAAATCAATGAAACAGAAAATAGAAGGGCAATAGAAAAAATCAACAAGACCAGAAGTTGGTTTTTTGAAGATATTAATAAAATTGACAAACCACTGGCAAATTTA
>NW_006933011.1:3615-4438 GCF_000298275.1 Orycteropus afer afer
CAATAGCTACCAAAAAAGTAAAATACTTGGGAATAAATCTTACCAGGGACACAAAATACCTCTACAAAGAAAACTATAAAAAACTACTTCAAGAAACCAGAAGAGATCTACATAAATGGAAGAACATCCCATGCTCGTGGATAAGAAGATTGAACATTTTGAAAATGTCAGTTCTACCCAAAGCAATCTACACATTCAATGCAATCCCAATCCAGATCCCATCAACTTTCTTTAAGGATATGGAAAAACCAATCATTAACTTTAGATGGAAAGGAAAGAGACCTCAGGTAAGCAAAGCACTATTGAAGAACAAAGTAGGAGGTCTCACACTGCTGGATCTCAAAACCTACTACACAGCCACAGTAGTCAAAACTGCCTGGTATTGGTTTAATGACAGACACATAGACCAATGGAATAGAATTGAGAATCCAGAAATAAATCCATCGACCTTTGGTCAGCTGATCTTTGACAACGGGCCAAAATCCATTAAATGTTTAATAAATGGTGCTGACAAAATTGGATATCCATTTGCAGAAAAATGAAACAAGATCTGTACCTTACACCATACACAAAAAGTAACTCCAGATAGATCAAACACTTAAATATGAAACCTAAAACTATAAAGTTCCTCAAGGAAAAAGTAGGGGCAAATTTAGGGGGCCTAATATGTGGCATAAATAGACTATCAAGCATAACTCAAAATGCACAAACAGCAGAAGAGAAACTAGATGAATCGAACCTTCTAAAAATTAAATTTTTATGTGCTTCCAAAGACTTCTGCGAAAGAGTCAAAAGAGAACCTACAGGTTGGGAAAAAATATTT
>NW_006933012.1:0-626 GCF_000298275.1 Orycteropus afer afer
TGGAGTCCATTCCGACTCACAGCGCCCCTAGAGGACAGAGTGGAACTGCCCCACAGGGTCTCCAAGGCTGTCAATCTTCACTGAAGGTATCTTTCTCCCACCGAGTGGCTGGCAGGTTCAAACTGCCAACCTTTCATTCAGCAGCTGAGCACTTCACCACTGTGCCACTAGGGCTCCCAGCAGAACCATGCAAAACATTTTATAGAGCAGGTGGAGGGAAAGAAGGGAGGAGGCAGGTATCAGAGAGAAAAATCGCACTCCACCCTGTTCAAACAGGCGCACACACATAAAGTTACCATGAAGTCCGTCCTGCCTCATGGCGCCCCGTGTGTCTCAGACCAGAACTGCACCCCGCAGGGTTTGCAAAGGGTGATTTTTCAGAAGTAGCTCCCAGGCCTTTCTTTGCCGACGCCTCTGAGTGGACTTAACCTTCAGGCTAGTAGCCAAGCTAATTGTAACCGTTTGCATCACCTGGGGACTCTGTCACAATCGTACCTTGCACGCAAGGGGTCTGCAGATGAGCAAACGCCCCCAGCCCCAGCCCCACCGTGGGGGGCCGAGGATCACGCTGGAGGTGCGGGAAGCTGTGTGTGGCCCGGGCTCACTCGGGCCACCTGGCTTCTGAT
>NW_006933012.1:2831-4352 GCF_000298275.1 Orycteropus afer afer
CTGCTAACCAGAAGGCTGGCAGTTCAAACCCACCAGCCACTCCTCGGAAGGAAGATTGGGCAATCTACTTCCATAGTGATACCGCCTCAGAAACCCAAGGAGGGGTTGCTATGAGTCGGGTCCCACTCGATGGCAAATAACAACAGCAGAAGAGATTTGAAGACCAAAGGAGACTCAGAGAGGCTTAAAGAGAGTGACTCGGAGAAAGATTCAGTGAAAGAGAAACAGGGATGGTGGGTGTGCTGTGAAGAGCTTTGCAAAGAAGAGACAGGACGCATCTGGAGGGAGCAAGGGGGACTCGGTAAGATAGATGATGGATAGACGGATGGGTGCATGGACGGACCAACAGAAGGTGGGTAGTTGGATGGACAGGTGGTAGGCGATAGGCAGATAGCGTCACCGTCGTGGTTACCGTAATGGATTTCGCTGCACTGCCAGCCCAGCCATGGAAGGGGTCACAGAGACTTCTTACCCCTTGCTACTCAAAGCAGCATGCCTGTTACCGGGAGCTTCTTGGAAACGGAAATCCCTGGGTCCACCGCAGACCCACAGAACCGGAACAAGATCTCCTGGTGGTTCGTGTGCACCTTCCAGTCTGAGGGGCACCACTAAGCACCCCAGGGAACTAGACGCCGTGGAGTTGACTCGGCCTCGCTGTGACTGGGTGGGTCAGAGCAGAACTGTGTCCCACGGTGCTCTCAGGGGCCGATTATTCAGATCACCAGGCCTTTCTTCTGAGGCACTGGGGTGGCCTCAAACCTCCAACTTCCGGTTGCTAGCCAAGCATGCTAACTGTTTGCACCGCCCCAAACCCAAACCCCAAGCCACCGCTGAGGTCATTGCCGTTCCTAGCGTCCTGTAGGACAGAGAGAACTGCCCCACGGGGTTTCCTAGGCTGTCAGTTTTTGCGGAAGGACACTGCCCCAGCTCTCTCCTGCGGTGCAGCTGGTAGCTTCAAACCACTGTCCTTGCAGTTAGCAGCCGAGCGCTTAACCACCGAGCCACCAGTTATTCCTTCTTGCACCATCCGGGGACTTCAAAAACAAAACAAAACAAAAACAACCACCCCACTGCCGTCGTATAGATTCGTGCTATTTAGGTAAGCAGACTGCCACATCCTTCTCCTGGGGTATGGCTGATGAGGCCAAACTGACAACTTTTGTGGTTAGCAACGGAGCTGCTAACAGCTGCACCACCAGGGATCTTAAGAGATTCCCAGGAGGAGTCGTTTGAAACTCAAGGCCCTGAGAATCCATTGTTCACTCTATACTGCCACCTTGAGGTCCGTTGAAGAACTGACCTGGGAAAGCCAGGAAACCAAAGCAAAGAAAATCAAACCCACAGCGCCCCTAGAGGACAGAGTGGAACTGCCCTACAGGGTTTCTAAGGTTGTCAATTTTTACAGAAGCAAAGCCCAAACCACTCCCACTGCCGTGGAGTCCATTCTGACTCACAGCGCCCCTAGAGGACAGAGTGGAACTGCCCCACAGAGCTTCCAAGGCTGTCAATCTTCACAGAAGC
>NW_006933013.1:0-2373 GCF_000298275.1 Orycteropus afer afer
CAAGATTATCTTCTGTGTCTGTGTTAATTGGTTTCCCTTTTCTTTGTTGAAGAGGGTCTGTGCAATCCTTCTGCCTAGTCCGCCATCTTGCCCCGCCTTCCCATTAGCTACTTTTTTTGATGGTTATTCAATTGTTATTTTCATCTAACTGAGTGAAAGGCAGCAACAGTCCCCATACGATACAACTACACCCACACCTCCTGCAGCTCCACTTACTGAGTGAGAGCCATCACTTCCTTCTCCATCAACAGGCCAGTGATGAAAAAAATAGCAAGAAGAGCCTGACCCACCCTTAGCTGCTCTTCACAAACAGTTAACGGAGATTTAAATACAGCAATGCCACGGTGTCTTGGATACAACAGACCATCATATTTCACACAAAGAAGCAAGATAAAGTGGTAGAAACAGGGAGCAAGATACAGACCCAGAACACATCCCAGAGGAAGAAGCAGCATTGGAACTCTCTCTTAAGGAATTCAAAATAATTATATTTAGGTATCTTCAAAAGATTGAGAGACAGACCAAGGAAAACACAGGCAAAGCCCTAGAAGAATTCTGGAAGAAAATGCAAGAAGAACATGACAAACTAAATGAAAAATCAGAAATAATTCTAAATCTACAGATGGAAATCCAGAAGATTAATACTAAATTTTCAGAAATATATAACACATTGAAAGGGCAAGGAGTAGAATTGATGCAATGGAAGACAGAATTAATGAGATTGAAGACAAATACCTGAGTATTTCTTTGGAAAGAGATCAATCAGAAAAAAGATTTAAAAAAATATGAAGAAAGCCTAAGGTTTATGTGGGATACTATCAAAAGGAATAATCTACCTGTCATTGGAATTCCAGAACAGGAATAGAAAAATAAAACCACTGAGAAAATTGTCCAAGATTTTTTGGAGCAGAACTTCCCTGATATGATGAAAGATGAGAATTCAGGAAGTCCAACGAACCCCAAACAGGATACAACCCAAAAGAAAATCATCAAGACATATCATCATCATTCTCATCAAAAGTAAAGACAAAGAAAGACTCCTGAAAGCAGCATGAGAAAAGAAAAAAGTTATATACAAAGGACAACCAGTAAGAATAAGTTCTGATTTCTCAGCAGAAACTATGTAAGCAAGAAGGCAGTAGGATAGTATACATAAAACCCTGAAAGAGAAAAATTTTCAACCAAGAAGTATATACCTGGTAACATTGTCCCTCAAATATGATGGGGAAATTAGGAGATTTCCAGATAAGCAGTAACTAAGGGAATTTGTTAAACCCAGACCAACCTTATAAGAGATACAAAAGGGAGTCCAATGAACAGAGAACCAAAAATAGCAAATAACAACTGACCATTAATACACAAGATAACATAACCCAGAAACCACAGCTATGGACATACCCAAAATAAAATAAGCTTAAAAGATTGTAAACAGGGAACCAGAGACATCAATTTTCAAGTGAGGACAACTACAAACCAAAAAGGGGGAAAATACTGTGTAGTTGCAGAACTTCTAAATGGTGAGGAAGTCAAGAGAGTTGCAAGATAGAACAGACTGTTGTCATTTTGGGGAGAAAATTATAAATCACAGGGTAACTTCAAAAAAAAAAAATGATAAGCCTTCATATCACAACAAAAAAGAGGACAAGCACAAATATTCAGCAAATACTAAAACAACAGCAACAAAGGAAATGATAATAGGATTCATAAACATAATAAGCTCAGCACAGAAAATAATATAGACCAAAGAAACTAGGGACACTGTGAAAAAATATATAACAAAATAACAGTTACCAATTCATGCTTGTCAATAATTACACTGAATGTGAATGGATTAAATGCAGCACGCAAGAGATGCAGAGTTGCAGATTGGATCAGAAAACAAAACCCATCAATATGCTGTCTACAAGAGACACACCTTAGAGACACAGGCAAATATAGACTAAAAATCAAAGGTTGGAAAAAGATATACCAAGCAAACGGCAACTGTAAAAGAGCAGAATTGGAAATAAGAATTTCTGTTCAAATTGACTTTAAGACAAAAACCACCATATGAGACAAGAAAGGACATTATGTAATGATTAAAGGATCAATTGAACAAGAATATATAACCATAATAAATATCTATAGACCCAATGAAAGAGCCCCAAAATACATAAATCAGACTTTAAAAGAGTCAAAAAGTCAAATAGATGACTCCACAGTCATAGTGGGAGACTTTAATACACCATTTTCAATGAAAGATAGAACAACTGGAAAGAAATTCAACAAAGATGCAGAAAAGCTAAACAATACAATCTACCAACTTGACCTTATAGATATCTAGAGAGCACTTCAGCCAACAACAACACAATATACATTCTTTTCCAGTGCACA
>NW_006933013.1:2833-3446 GCF_000298275.1 Orycteropus afer afer
TTTTTGAAAAGATCAATAAAATTGACAAACCACTGGCAAATTTAACAAAGGAAAAGAGGGAGAGAAAACAAGTAACACGAATAAGAAATGAAATGGGTGACATCACAACAGAACAACTGAAATCAAAGGGATAATATCAGGATGCTCTGAAGAACTGTACAAATTTGAAAATCTAGATGAAATGGACAGATTTCTAGAAACACACCACTTACCTAAACTAACACTGACTGATGTGGAAGAGTTGAACAGATCCATATCAAAAGAAGAAAGTGAATAGGTCATGAAAAAATTACCACCAAAAAAAGTTCTGGCCCAGACGGTTTCACTGGAGAATTTTACCAAACATTCAGAGAAGAACTGATACCAATCCAACAACATTTCAAGAAAATTATTCATTATGACCTAGTGGGCTTCTTATCGGGTATGCAAGGATGATGCAACATTAGAAAAACACTCAATGTCATCTACCACATAAATAAAACAAAGAAGAACCAAATGGGAGTTCCGGCAAGATGGCAGACTAGGCAGAAGGACTGCACAGATGCTCTTCAACAGAGAAAAGGGAAACCAATTAACACAGACACAGAAGATAATCTTGGACCCCTGAGCCTTG
>NW_006933014.1:0-546 GCF_000298275.1 Orycteropus afer afer
TTCATAGTTTATAAATACATTACACCACTACCCAGCTTTGGGTCTTTCTAAATATGTCAAATTCTTCTCATTCTGTTTGCATGAAAGGAAAGTTCGTTTTTAGGAGTAGTTATCAATATTTTCTTATGAGTTGGAATCAATGTGATGGAAATAGGTTTGTTATCCATATTTAAAAACTCATTATAAGAGCACTTATTACCTTAATATTTCTCTCAAGTAGTAACTAAAACAATCTGTTAACAATTTTATCTGCTCTTCTAAATCTGTTCCATTCGGCTTATCTACTCTACTGGTGCTTCCTAATAAATCTAAATGTCATGTCAGTCAAATTCATGTTCACATTCTCAATTTGCCTCATTCTTGATGATTACCTTTATTTTATAAAATACTTTTTGGTAATTGAAACTAATAACACAGCTAAAGTAAGGTAATGTTTATACTATTAGATATAAATTCCAAATATTCTGTTATAAAATTATGTTTTACTAATAGATCATTCTGGGAGCTCTGGTAGCATAGTGGCTAAGACACTTGCCTGCTACCAGA
>NW_006933014.1:1811-2349 GCF_000298275.1 Orycteropus afer afer
GAGGTTATGCATCAAGTGGTGCTAAAGATGATTGATTCCTACGCAGGACACAGTGCAAAAGGGTTTCCTTGGCCGGGAATCGAACCTGAGTCCTAACCGCTAAACCACCAGGGAACCCCAAGACCTGCCTTCTTCTCCATCCCAATAGGAGATCATATCGCACCAAACTATTATCCGCAGCCTAAACTCCCGCTTTCCTGGGTGCTGCCCTTTCCTTCAGCGATCACCTCCGAAAAGTATCTCCTCCGAAGGCGAGCTAGCCTGGCACACACAGAGCGCTGTCGGGTCAGTGCGCGCCCCCAGGACCTCCTAGCCAGCAAGGCTCTTCCCTGCCGCACCTCAGACCTGACCTAAAAATGCGCCTTTGCGAGGCTACAATATGTGGACAGACGGAGGCCTGGTCGAGAGCAGGGAATAAGCTTGCAGAAGGACACCTTCCAGGGTAAAGAGCGGGCGGAGCACAAGCCCGGGAGACGTCAGACAGCAAAAGGGCGCAGCTGAGTTTGTGGTTCACAAGGAGCCGGCTGTTCTTCCCTCT
>NW_006933015.1:0-690 GCF_000298275.1 Orycteropus afer afer
GATTATCTTCTGTGTCTGTGTTAATTGGTTTCCCTTTTCTTTGGTAAAGAGGGTCTTTGCAGTCCTTCTGCCTAGTCCACCATCTTGCTGGAAACTCTCTTTTTAATTTCTTACTTGAAGTTGTTTGGTGGGTGAAAAATATATGAATTAAAGGTTCTTCTTTTGCCTTGGTAACAACTACCAGTGACTTCTAAGCATATCTTCATTTACACTTAATAGGATCTGTGGTAGACTTATACTTTTGCTTTATTAATTTTTCATTTATAAAATTAAGTAAGAAAATAAAAAAGTAGTTCCTTTGCAGTCTTTTATCACTGTTTTTTCCCAAGCTTTAGCAGAAATTTTACTATTCAAGACTCAGTCTTCTCCTCTTCATGACCAAATTTCCTATCACCCCCTTGTAAATAGTCTTGGTTTGATGTTACTTCTGGTAGACTTTGAGGTGGCTGCTTCCTTTCCTCTCTTTTTTCTCCTCCTTCTCTTTCTCCCTCCCATCTGCCTGGTCCACAAGAGGAGGCCTTGTTCCTTAATAACAGGACCACTTAATATGACATCCATTCACAGCATAGAAGATTAATTAGCCAAAGTGGAACCACTAGGGTACACCCAGTATCTACTCTCTTACAGAAAACCATACTATCAGATATGAAAAGACCACTTTGATAACACCTACCAAAAAAAAAAAAAAAA
>NW_006933015.1:1525-2295 GCF_000298275.1 Orycteropus afer afer
AAACCAATTAACACAGACACAGAAGATAATCTTGGACCCCTGAGCCTTGAAGGGAAGGATACAAAAGTGGAGTAAACCCCAACTAGCAGACTAATTTGCATGAAAATACAAAAAAGGAGACACATGGTGCTGTGGTCTGGCAGCAGACTGAGCAATCCTGACGGCACAGACGACACGGCTTGGAGATTCCCGAGTGGTGGTGGGACCTAAGAATTAACCCAAAAATCACCCTGCTAGCCAGGGATTGCACGCAAGACTGTGCACGGTGGCTGGGGAACAAACAGAGAAGGTGAAGAGAAAGGTGGGCTTAGCGGTGGACTTTTGCCAGTCTGGAGAGCGCCGCCATTTTTTAGGTTTAAAAAGCGGCTGGACGATTTTGGACATTTAAAGGGACAGTGCTCTCGAAGATTTCTGGGGCTTAAGAACACATTCTGCTTTCCAACAACCCCAAGGACATTCGGGGCCTGCAAGACTGAAAAGGTACAACATTCTTCTTGTTACTACACCCTACACCCACTTGGTGAATGGAGGTGTGGCCATCCCCACTCCCATCTATCTTCTGGGCCCACAGGAACTCCATCACCATCTGTGTGCTCAGACAGAACCTGGGTGCCCTAACCAGCCCTCCACCGATTTTTTCTTTTTCGCTTTCTTTTTCCCGGTGATTAGTTTGCTTGTATTTGTCCGTTTCAAACCAACAAATATTATTAATACTTTTTCCTTTTTATTATTGTTCTTAATCTTCCCCTACCAGGTCCTAGTTTTCAGCA
>NW_006933015.1:4146-4692 GCF_000298275.1 Orycteropus afer afer
AAAATGAAGAAAGCCTAAGGTTCATGTGGGATACCATCAAAAGGAATAACTTACATGTCATTGGAATTCCAGAACAGGATGAGAAAAATAAAACCACTGAGAAAATTATCCAAGATTTTCTGGAGGAGAACTTCCCTGAAATGATGAAAGATGAGAATATTTCCATCCAGAAAGTCCAACACACACCAAACAGGATAGACCCCAAAAGAAAATCACCAAGGCACATCATCATCAAACTCATCAAAACCAAAGACAAAGACAGAATCTTGAAAGTGCCACGGGAAAAACAAAAAGTTACCTACAAAGGACAGCCAGTAAGAATAAGCTCTGATTTCTCAGCAGAAACCATGCAAGCCAGAAGGCAATGGTATGGTATATATAAAACCCTGAAAGAGAAAAATTTTCAACCAAGAATTATATACCTGGCAAAATTGTCCCTCAAATATCATGTTGAAATTAGGATATTTCCAGATAAGCAGAAACTAAGGGAATTTGTTAAAACCAGACCAACCTTACAAGACATCCTAAAGGGAGTCCTTTGATCAG
>NW_006933016.1:0-694 GCF_000298275.1 Orycteropus afer afer
TATATAAGTACTGGTTTTGGAAATGGTCTCTAGCTTATGGCATGCTTGGACCCTGCATGTAGCCTGTCGTTGTTCAGCAGCCTGTCATCCTCTGCCAACCTTGGGACTTACAATGGACTTAAATTAATGGCCCACCGTGTGGTTTGGTAACATTGGGACTGTGCCTTTCTACTTCTCAACTTTGGGTTTGTCTGTCTCAGCAGCCAGCAGCTATGTCTGAGTGAAGAAATGCCTCTAGCTCCAGTGGGCCAGGAGCAGGAGGCAGAGCTGGACCCCAAGGTTGAGGGCTTACACCCAGCCCCTAGAGCCTGGCACTTTGAACTTGGACTTAAAGCCTCTGAACTGTAAGAGAATAAACTGTTTGTTAAGGCCATCCCATTTGTGGTATATTCTTGTCAACATGACAGTAGGTAACCAGAACAGTGACAGAAACAATGCTGCAGATCGCATGATAGATTTTGCAAGACCAACAACTTATTCATGGTAAATACCTTTTTTCAATAACACAAACAGTGGTTATACACATGGACTTCACCAGACAGAATACACAGGAATCGGATTGACTACATCTGTGACAAGAGACAATGGAAAAGCTCAATATCTTCAGTCAAAATCAGGCCAGGAGATGATTGTGGAACAGACCATCAACTGCTCATATGCAAGTTCAACTTGAAGTTGAAGACAATTAAAACAA
>NW_006933016.1:967-1687 GCF_000298275.1 Orycteropus afer afer
AGTCACAGTACCAAAAAGAACTGGTAGATATTAATCCATTTAGGAGGTGGCATATGATCAAGAACCAATGGTACTGAAGGAAGAAATTGAAGGTGCACTAAGGAATTGGTGAAGAACAAGGCTCCAGGAATTGACGGAATACCCATTGAGATGTTTCAACATATGGATGTCCACTGGAGGCACTCACTTGGTTATGCCAAGAGATTTGGAAGACAACTACCTGGCCAACTGACTGGAAAAGATCCATATTTATACCTATTCCAAAGAAGGTGCTCCCACAGAATGTGGAAATTATTGAACAACATCATTAATATTGCACATGAGTAAAATCTTACTGAAGATAATTCAAAAATGGTTGCAGTAGTATATTAACAGAGAACTTCCAGAGGTGCAAGCTGGATTCAGAACAGGATATGGAATGAGGAATATCATTGCTGATGTCAGATGGATCTTGGCTCAAGGCAAAGAATACCAGAAAGATGTTTACTTGTGTTTTACTGACTATGTAAAAGCATTTGATTGTATGGATCATAACAAATTGTGGATAACATTGAGAAGAATAGGAATTCCAGAAGACTTAATTGTATTCATGAGCAACTTGTACATAGACCAGGAGGCTGTCATCCGAACAGAACAAGGGACACTGCATGGTTTAAAATCAAGAAGGGAGTGCGTCAGTGTTGTATCCTGCTGCATCCAGCACAGCAGCACAGGTCAAGA
>NW_006933016.1:3182-3702 GCF_000298275.1 Orycteropus afer afer
GCTAGAATGCTCCTTGGAAGCAAGAATGGCCAGACTTTGTCTCACTTACTTTGGTCATGTTATCAGAAGGAACCATTCACTGGAGAAGGATGCCATAGTTGGTAAGGTGGAGGGTTGAAAAAAGAGGGGAAGGCCCTCAATTAGATGGTTTGACAGTGGCTGTGGCAATGGGCTCACCTATAGAAAGGATCATGGAGCTGTTGTATGACTGGGCAGTGTTTCATTCTGCTGTGCATAGGGTTGCTATGAGTCGGAAATAATTTGCCAGGACCTAACAACAATAACACAATGAATGAACAGATAGGAATGGCCACAGATAAATGGAAATCATAAAGTATAGTTATATTGAAATTTTAGTACTGAAAAAGCACTAATAGAAATTTTACTTAAAAAATTTAAGAGTTTGGGATAGCGGCAAGATGGTGGACTAGGCAGAAAGACTGCACAGACCCTCTTCAACAAAGAAAAGGGAAACTAATTAACAAAGACACAGAAGATAATCCTGGACCCCTGAGCCTTG
>NW_006933017.1:0-1067 GCF_000298275.1 Orycteropus afer afer
CTGGTTTTGGTATTAAGGTTATGCTTGCTTCATAAAATGAGTTAGGGAGGATTCCATCCTTTTCTATGTTTTGGAATACTTTGAGTACTGAAGTTACCCTTTTATGTTGTCATTTCTTCCATTTGCTTTAGCTACTCTCCATTCAATGGCAAATTTCTGAGTGTCTTTTGATAGCCATTTTGGTCTGTTTTTCCGTTAAATTTTTTTTTTTGTTTGGGGGGGGCGGTACACTCCCTGCTGCATAGATACCCAATAGCGCTCTTGAGGACATCGCACAAGTCCTCTGGTTGTTGGTCATGGGTGTTCAATGTATTAAATCTATTCTTTAAATGGTCTGTAAATTCAGGAGGGATATTATCAAGGTCATATTTTGGCTCTCGTGGACTTGTTTTAATTGTCTTGAACTTCAACTTTAACTTGCATAGGAGCAGTTGATGGTATGTTTCACAATCAGCTCCTGGCCTTGTTTTGGCTGAAGATATTGACGTTCTCCATTGCCTCTTTCCACAGATCTAGTCAATCTAATTCCTGTGTACTCCATCTGGTGAAGTCCACATGTATAGCCGCCGTTGGTATTGTTGAAAAGAAGTAGTTCCACTGAGCAAGTTGTTGGTCTTTCAAAATTCCATCATGTGGTCTTCAGCATTATTTCTACTTCCAAGGCCATATTTTCCAACTACTGGTGATTCTTCTTTGTTTCCAACTTTTGCATTCCAATCACCAGTGACAATGAGCACAACTTAATCGCATGTTTGGTCAATTTCACACTGCAGAAATTGGTAAAAATCTTAAATTTCCCCATATTTGGCTTTGGTGGTTTGTGCCTAAATTTGAATAATAGCAGTATCAACTGGCTTTCCTTGTAGGTGTATGGGTATCATTCTATCACTGATAGCATTGTACTTCAGGACAGCTTTTGAAACATTATTTGTGATGATGAATGCCACACTATTCCTCTTCAATTTCTTATTCCCAGCATAGTAGATCATACACGGTTACCTGATTCAAAATGGCCAAAACTAGTCCATTTCCACTCACTCATGCCTAGGATATCAATATTTATGTGT
>NW_006933017.1:2152-3544 GCF_000298275.1 Orycteropus afer afer
TGTTTCATCAAGATGGAGTATAAAGTACAGCCATCAGCCCCATCCCTGCACTATATCTCCATTCACTTCCTCACAGACTGTGTCCCAACACCCAGACTTCCAACACACTGAAATCACCTCTCTACTACTCAATGGCAGTCTCCTGCATCTCTCCTTATGTTCTAGAACAGTCAAAAAACAGCAGAAATTAAAGATGGTCTCGTTCAGTTCATCACATCCTTGGGAACAATTTCATCTCCTTCCATAAGACCCACTGGAACAGTCAGCACACAGAAAACACTGGGGGAAGTCAGGATGACTGATGAACAACTGGGAGGCTGTGCAGGAAGGCAGCGTCTCTTTTAGCCCTCCCAGCCATGGGAGAATCAAGGACCTGCACAAATGAACTGACAACCGAAGGCCCTCACACGGACCTATTTCTTTCAATGCTAGGTGATCGGGATGTGACAGGTCCACCTGTTGAATAAAGAATGTTCCATTTGATAATTATTAATTCAATGTCAGTCTCCTACTTTTCAAAAACTTAGTTCTGTCACCCTCTGGTTCTCTTTCATGGAGTCAGGATAAGTAATAAAAGTTAAAGACATGTCAAGTCAGACAGGGAATGTGAGAATCCAGATCTCGACACAATTCTTTTAATTCAAGACCGGATGTAAATGTCCATCAATTATGAGTGACTGCTAATCAAAAGGGGGCACATAATTGAGGGGACGCAGTGCTGCAGTACCTAAGGCATCTGACTGCTAATGGCAAGGTTGACCATTCAAATCAACCAGCAAATTTACAAAAGGAAGACCAGGCAATCTACTTCCATAAAGATTTAATGCCTTGGAAACAAAAAGGGGATCACCATGAGATGGAATCAAATCGATGGCAGTGAGTTTGGTTTTTGTGGTTTTGCTAACCAGAAGATGGTGCAAAACCACCATCCACTGCACAGAAGGTAGATGTGGCAATCTACTTCTGTAAACATTTGTTTCCTTGGAAACCCAATGGGGGGCCTTATAAGTCAATAAACTGGATGGCAGTTGGTTTAATTTTTTTGGTTTAACATGCTTGTACAAATCATGACAACAGAAATCCAAGCTCTTTCTAAACACAGTAACCAGGGATACCACAGTCTGTGTGTCTATTTTATCTCTGCAAGACAGTGTTTCAAAAGTGTTTGCAATAATGAACACCTCAGGGCTTCTGCCAGGACTTCAGGAACCTAATAAAGCCGTCAAGAACCTTTTCCAGGTTTAATTACCCTCCAGACTATCTTGGACTTAAGTTAAGATAGGTGTTCCTTAGTGTTTGGGAAGTTTATACCCACTACACTGAATAGTTCTCGGCAGAAACTCCAAATGATCTGGAAACTTTACTGTACAGCAGGAACTTCAATACACAATA
>NW_006933018.1:0-572 GCF_000298275.1 Orycteropus afer afer
ATAAAGCTTTCCCTGGCCAATTCTGTGAGAAGTGGATGGCCCCTTCCTTCTTCCAAGTCTGTCTTAGTTTGGAAGCTCCACTGAACCTGTCCACCATGGGTGACCCTGCTAATCTGAAATACCGGTGGCCTAGCCTCAGCCTCACAGCAACATGCAAGCCACCACAGAACCACAAACCGACAGACAAGTTTAGGCATGCAGTGTTGTTTTTTTTTTTTTTTTTGGCCCCAACAACTCTGGGAGCTGTTAGGATCTATCAGGCAAGGAAATACTTTAGCAAGTAGTGTGTACATGTTCCACTGACGGGGAAGGTGGGTGCATCTTCTCTGCTGCCCCCATGCAGAGTCTGCCTGCTCCATTTTCCTAAGGCAGGTGAACTCGGAGGAGAATGACCCCCTGGGACCGCTCCCACTGCGGGTTAATAGCGGAGGTCTATAAATGCCTGAGCTGTGCCCGCCCTGTGTTCACACACCTCCAAGGTCAATCTGATCAGCCAATGCTCAGAAGCCGTCTTCACCGATCCTTCCACAGCACGGCAGGCCCCGGAAACATGCACTCTGAGTACTCACAGC
>NW_006933018.1:3457-4419 GCF_000298275.1 Orycteropus afer afer
TAGATGGTGCCCAGCTACCAGTGTCAACCGCTTGGAAAGGGATCGTGCAGGAGATCCTGGCTAGAATGGGGGAACAATGTGGAACAAAACTGAAAATCGTAAGAAGAACAGGTTTACTGGTCTGATAGAGCCTGGTGAGACCCCTGAGACGATGGCCTCTAGTTACCCTCCAGGCCTGGAATTGAACTCACTCCTATGGCTTCCAGCCAAACAACAGACAGGTATATGGGGTGAACATTTACATCAGGTAGATACACTCCTTACAATGATCAATCATGGGAGAACAGAAGGCTCTGGGGGGAGAGCAGGAGGGGTGCCAGGGAGGGAAGGACACAGGGAAGAGGGGAGTACAGGGAGGAAGTGGGAAGAACTGCTGCATTGTGGGAAACTGCAGTCACTGTCATGAGACAAAATGTGTATGAACTGCTGTATGACAAATGAATTTGCTCTGTAAACTTTCACCCAAATCACAATGAAAAACAGAAAGAAAGAAAGAATGAATGATAGTCACAGTTAAAGAAGACAACCATTAAAACAAAAAGCCATTGCCTTAGTCATTTCCAGCTCATGATAACTCGGGACAGAGGAGAACTGCTCCACAGGGCTTCTAAGGCTTTAACTCTGCATGAAGCAGACCGCCACAGCTTTCTCCCATGGAGCGGCTGGCGGGTTTGAACTGGCAACTTTTGGGTTAGCAGCTGAGCATTTTAACCACCATGAATACTACCCAGCCATAAAGAGAAATGAAGTTCTGATACGCACTGTGTGTGGTTGTTAAGGTTACGTGTCAGTGTGGCTGGGCCTGGTTCTGAGTGGCTGGGCCGCTGGCTGATACACACTGTGTGTGGTTGTTAAGGTGACGTGTCAGCGTGGCTGGGCCTGGTTCTGAGTGGTTGGGCCGCTGGCTGATACACACTGTGTGTGGTTGTTAAGGTGACGTGTCAGCGTGGCTGGGCCTGGTT
>NW_006933019.1:0-493 GCF_000298275.1 Orycteropus afer afer
TGTCATTACCAAATATTTTTTCCCAATCTGTAGGTTCTCTTTTGACTCTTTTAGAGAAGTCTTTGGAAGCACATGAAAATTTAATTTTTAGAAGGTCTCAATCATCTGGTTTCTCTTCTACTGTTTTTGCATTTTGAGTTATGCTTGATAGTCTATTTATGCCTTATATTCGGGCCTTTAAGTTTGACCCTAAATTTTCCTTGAGTAAATGTATAGTTTTAGATTACACATTTAAGTTTTTAATCCATCTGGACTTCTTTTGTGTGCATGGTGTGAGGGAAAGGTCTTGTTTCATTTTTCTGCAAATGGATCTCCAGTTTTGCCAGTACCATTGATTAAGCAAACATTCTCTTCCCCATTTAATGGATTTGGGGCATTTGTCAAAGATCAGCTGATTATAGGTCAATGGATCTATTTCTGGGTTCTCAATTCTATTCCATTGGTCTATGTATCTGTCATTAAACCAATACCAGTCAGTTTTGACTACTGTGGC
>NW_006933019.1:2081-3443 GCF_000298275.1 Orycteropus afer afer
TCCTTTCTTCTGGTGACTGTAGGCTTTTCTTGCTGTTCTTTCTCTAATTGTTGGAAATGTTGGTTTAAAGTGTTGATTTTGACTCTTTCTTCTTTTTTGATGTGTACATTTATTGCTATAAATTGGCCTCTGATCACTGCTTTTGCTGTGTCCCAAAGATTTTGGTATGTTGTGTTTACATTCTCATTTCATTCAAGGAATTTTTGAATTTCAATTTTAATTTCTTCTCTTACACAGTCTTTCTCAAGGAGAGTGTTGTTAAGTTTCCAGGTGTTTACTCTTTTCCTGTTTATCTTCCTATTGTTGATTTCTAATTTGACAGCATTATGATCTGAGAAGATGCTTTGCAGTATTTCAAAGTTTTAAATTTATTAAGGCTTTCTTTATGGCCTAATATATGGTCTATCATGGAAAATGTTAAGTATGCACTGGAGAAGAATTTATATTGTGCTGCTGTTGCATGACATGCTCTGTAGATATCTATTAGGCCAAGTTGGTGGATAGTATTATTTAGCTCTTCTACATCTTTCCTAAATTTGTTTCCAGTTGTTCTATCTTTCAAAGAAAGAATTAATTGGTATTAATGTTTCCCACTATGACTGTGGGGTCATATATTTGGCTTTCCAACTATTTTAACGTCTGATTTATGTATTTTGGTGCTCTTTTTTTGGGTCCATAGATATTTATTATGGTTATATCTCCATGTTCAATTGATCCTTTAATCATTATATAATGTCCTTCTTTGTCTCGTATGGTGGTTTTTGTCTTAAAGTCAATTTGGTCAGAAATTAGTATTGTCACTCCTGCTCTCTTACAGTTTCTGTTTGCTTGATATATCTTTTTCCAACCTTTGCTTTTTATTCTATTTTTGTCTTTATCTCTAAGGTGTGTCACTTGTAGGCAGCATATTGATGGGTTTTGTTTTCTTATCCAATCTGCAAGTTTCTGTCTCTTGAGTGGTACATTTAATCCATTAACATTCAGGATAATTATTGATAAGTTTGAATTTGTTGCTGTCATTTTATTATTTTATTTTATTTTTTTTTGGTGTCCCTGGTTTTTTTGTTCCATATTATTTTCTATGCTGAGCTCGTTATGTTTATGAATCATGTTATCATTTCCTTTGTTGCTGTTGTTTTAGTATATGCTGAATATTTAAAGTGCTTGTCCTCTTTTTTATTGTGATGTGAAGGTTTATCATTTTTCTTTGAGATTACCCTATGATTTATAATTTTCTTCCTGAGTTTACAACAGTCCATTTTATCTCGCAACTCTCTTAACTTCTTCACCATTTAGAGAGTCTGTAACTACACTGTCTTTTCCCTCTTTTTGTTTGTAGTTGTCCTCACTTGCCAATTGATG
>NW_006933020.1:0-567 GCF_000298275.1 Orycteropus afer afer
TCTTTGAAGACCCTAATTCCAAACAGGGTCATGTTCATGGCTACCAGAATTTAGAACTTCAACATGTCTTTTTGGGACAAGTTGATCCATAACAGGGAAAAAGTCTAGTTCTTCACTCCCCAAAGAAATTAGAAATGGTTGCAATAAAGTGGCAGCATAGATCCCATGGCTCTTTAAGGTATTGAGTTTATAGGCATCAGTGCAAGCATTCCAGTGTGATTTCATATTCCATGTCTCTGCTTTGCCACTGCAGGGGGGAAAGAGGGTATTAATAAACTGTCATGTCAAAAAAATTTGGCACTACTCTAAAAATAATCCTTCACTATTTGTTTTTCTTCTCTGGCCTCCCACTGCTGAAGTGCATGAGTAACATTTCAAAGTATCCATTCTTTAACACCAAAATATTATCCTTAATTTGATTTTCTTTCCCCTTTTTACCTTCATGTGAGTAGACTAAAGCTAGCTAAAAATAACTGTGATAATTCTATACATAACCATTCTCCAGTAGGTGCCAATGAATGTACAGATCCCGAGATGGGTGGGCAAACTACCTTGAATGTGAGGGAA
>NW_006933020.1:2777-3667 GCF_000298275.1 Orycteropus afer afer
AAAAAAAAAAAAAGGCAAGCTTTGTCTCTCCATTGTCCACAAAATCTTGACATTTACTCTGAAAGGTCTTAACTTAGATGATATGTTTGTCACTGAAGCCAGGAGAATACAGTGCACTGATAGGCTTAGCATAGGTCACACAGGCTATATCTACAGTTGAGAGTGGCCTCAGCTTCCCCAGAGATGCAAGGATCCCCAGAGATAGATATGGTTGGAAAGGAAGTAGCAGGGAAGAGGCTACTGGAGAAGCTACAAACAAATGTCTGGTACACAGGACTTACGGGTCTCTGAAATGTAAACAAAATATGAAAGTTTCTCTGCTCTGGGTATTTGAATTGATATATATAGGTACTGGAAATATGTCATTCTGAGTAGAGCCCTAAATATTTTTCTACTCAAGGCTTGGTCTCCATTCCTTCCTTTCCTAGCTTTTAGACTAGACATAGAAGGAAAGAGCTTGAAAAAAGTGGGATTGATGAGGGAGCTCCTTTCTGCTGTCAAATATGGAATGGGAGAGAAAGTACAAGAAATGGAGTTATTGTTACCCATCTCACAAGTAAAATTTAAGAAAATTATTTTTGTTTCTGTGTCATTACTTGTTAGAAAATCAGCTTAATAAAACAGATATAAAAAGAAACATCCCTACTTAATCTGTTCATTTCTCAAGATTGGAATTCAATTTACAATTCCCCTGTCCTTCAAGGCCACATTCTCACCCCATTACTAATTTTTTAGAGAACAATAAAGAATCTTGAGATGACCATTGACCTTCTGCTTCCTCTCTTCAGTGGGCAGTTTGCAGTCGTGAAGAAATGCCGGGAGAAAAGCACTGGTCTCCAGTATGCTGCCAAATTTATCAAGAAAAGAAGGACAAAATCCAGCCGGCGGGG
>NW_006933021.1:0-707 GCF_000298275.1 Orycteropus afer afer
CTGGTGGGTTTGAACCGCCAGCCTTCTGGTTAGCAGTCAAGTGCCTGAGCCACTATGCTACCAGAGTATTTTGCAAATACTAAACCAAGAACAACAAAGGAAATGATAACACAATTCATGAACAAAATCAACTCAAAACAGAAAATTATATGGAACAAAGAAATCAGCAATGCCATGAAAAAACACATAACAAAATGACAGCAATAAATTCATACTTGTTGCTAATTACAATGGATGTCAATGGATTAAATGCACCATTCAAGAGTTGGAGAGTTTCAGATTGGATAAAAAACATGACCCATCAATATGCTGTCTACAAGACCTACCTTAGACACAAAGACAAAAAAAGACTAAAAATCAAAGGTTGGAGAAAAATGTATCAAGTAAATGGCAAAGAAAAAAGAGCAGGAATGGCAATATTAATTTCTGATAAAATAGAGTTTAAGATAGAAACCACCTTAGGATACAAGGAGGGATATTATATAATGATTAAAAGATCAATTGAACAAGACCATAATAAATAACATATGCATCCAATGAAAGAGCCCCAAAATACATAAATCAGACTTTAACAAAATTGAAAAGACAAATAATGACTCCACAGTAATAGTTATTGTTGTTGTTTTTGTTTGCCGTCGAGTTGGCCCTGACTCATAGCGACCCCTCCTTGGGTTTCTGAGGCAGTATCACTACGGAAGTAGGATTGC
>NW_006933021.1:2227-3524 GCF_000298275.1 Orycteropus afer afer
TCTTCCCAGTGTACATCCCTCCATACACTTCTACCCCCTGAGCTGTCTCCATCTGCATAAGCAGCCCTTCTTTCTCCCATGATTGTTCTCTCCAAGGAGAGTATCTATTTGAGGTAAATGCTTAACTCATATGCCTGTCTTTTGTTTGGCTGGAAACCACAGGTGTGGGTTCAATTCCAGAGCTGAAGGGTATCTAGGGGTTGTAGTCTCAGCGGTTTCACCAGGCTCTATTGGACCAGCAAACCTGGTCCCCCCACTTTTTGTTTTTTCTCCAAATGAGAAATTTTTTTTTTTCCAAATGAGTTTTGTTCCACATTGTTCTGCCTCTCTATCAAAGATCTCCTACATAGATCGATGTCCAAGTGGATGACATTGGTAGCCGGGCACCGTCTAGTTCTTCTGGTCTCATAGTCATATAGGTTGCAGATTGGATGGGGTACCAGTCACTAGTAGTAATTGTTTCCATGAATTTTGGTTTTCTTCATTCTTCCTTGCTCTGGATGAGGAGAGACCCATCGTTGCATCTAGATGGCAACTTGCTAGCTTTTAAGATCCCAGCCACTACTCTCCAAAGTTGGAGGTGGAACAATGTTTTGTATACTATGTTATGCCAATTGAGTTTGATGTCTCCTGTGACTATGGTCCCAAGCCCACAGGTTTAGCTACTCAGTCTCTCTGGGTAGTTGACTATGATCAACCAGTGATCACAACCTTTCCCACTGTCAGCTCTACTATACACCTAGGAATTCTCATCATTCACATAAACTTATAGGACCACTGTCTGCCAACCTTATACATGTTCTTGGATACACTCCCCATTTCATAGATATACCCAAGAATTCAGCCTGTCCACCCGTCTATCCACCCATGTACCCATGTTTGCCTTCACTGACAACTCAATACTATATGTGCAAAAGGGTTCATCTTTGTTGTCTGTATCTCCCATGTACCTCTCTATGTCTTTCTCTTCCTCAGTGCTGCCATATTGGTCACACACATTTGGTACATTGCCTTTCTCTTCACCCAAATCAGCATTTATCTATCTAAAAGCGTTCCCTCCCCTCCCACTCCTGGTAACCAACAAAGAAAATTTCCTTAAACGTTTCCTTGACTTTTACAGTAACGGACTAATACAATATTTGTCCTTTTGTGATTGACTGATTTCACTGAGCATTATGTCATCCAAGTTCATCCACATTATGTGGTGTTTTGCAGATTCTACATTATTCTTTAGCGTTGCATAGTATTCCATTGTGTGTATGTACCATAGTTTGGTTATCCATTCCTCAGTTGATGG
>NW_006933022.1:0-673 GCF_000298275.1 Orycteropus afer afer
ATCAAGTCAATTCCAAGTCATAGTGACCCTATAGGACAGAGTAGAACTGCCTCCTAGAATTTTTCTAGTCTGTAATCTTTAAGGCAGCATGTAAATGTTTCATGTCTTCTTCACTTTCAGCAAGTAAGGTTGTCTCATAAACATATCACAGGTTGTTAATGAGTCTTCCTCTAATCCTTATGCTGCATTCTTCTTCATATAGTCCAGCTTCTCAGATTATTTGTTCAGTATACAGATTGAATAAGTATGGTCAAAGGATATAACCCTGACACAAACCTTTCATGATTTTAAACCATGCAATATTCCATTTTTCCATTTGAACAACTACCTTGGTCTATATACAGGTCCTGCATTAGCACAACGAAGTCTTCTGGAGTTCCCATTCTTTGCAATGTAATTTGTTATGATCCACACAGTCACATGCCTTTACATAGTCAATAAAACACAGGTAAACATCTTTCTGGTATTCTTAACTTTTAGCCCAGATCCATCTGACATCAGCAATGATATCACTCATTCCATATCCACTTCCGAATCTGGCTTGAATTTCTGGTAGTTCCCTTTCAATGTACTCTGCTACCATTTTTTAATTACTTCAGCAAAATTTCACTTGCGTGTGATATTAATGATACTGTTTGATAATTTCCACATTCTGTTGGATCCCTTTTTTTTT
>NW_006933022.1:2508-3181 GCF_000298275.1 Orycteropus afer afer
TTTTTTTTTTTTTTTTTTTGCAGTGTTCCCTTTCCTCCCCTCCCACTCCTGGCAACCAACAAAGTATGGTTCCTTCCATATATAAACATTTCCTTGATTTTTTACAATAATACCTAATACTATATTTGTCCTTAGTTCTGTTAGAGTCTGGTTTATGTATCTTGGGGCTCTTTCATTGGGTACATAGATATTTATTACTGTTATGTTCTCTTGTTCAATCAATCCTTTAATCTTTATATAATATCCTTTCTTGTCTCTTATGGTGGTTTTTGTCTTAAAGTCAATTTGATCAGAAATTAATATTGCCACTCCTGCTCGTTTATGGTTGCCATTTGCTTGATATATCTTTTTCCAGCCTTTGATTCTCAGTCTATTTTTCTCTTTGTCTCTAAGGTGTGCCTCTTATAAGCAGCATATTGATAGGTTATGTTTTCTTACCCAGTCTGCAACTCTTCATCTCTTGAGTGGTGCATTTAAGCCATTGACAGTCCATGTAATTAATAACAAGTGTGAATTTGTTACTGTCATTTTGTTATGTGCTTTTTTTGTGGTGTTGTTGATTTCTTTGTTCCATATAATTTTCTGGTAGCATAGTGGCTAAAAGCACTTGACTGCTAACCAGAAGGCTGGCAGTTCAAACCCACCAGCCACTCCTCGGAAGGAAGGTTGGGCA
>NW_006933023.1:0-3406 GCF_000298275.1 Orycteropus afer afer
CCAACCCACCAGCCACTCCTCGGAAGGAAGATGGGGCAATCTACTTCCATAGTGATACTGCCTCGGAAACCCAAGGAGGGGTCGCAATGAATCAGGTCTGACTCCAGGGCACATAACAACAACAACAACAACAGGAACATTACAAGAGACAAACTATCTGATAACTCTTGTATACTGTTTTGGTTACCTAGTGCCACTCTGACAGAATATACCACAAATAGGATGGTTTGAACAAACAGGAGTTTATTATCTTACAGGTCAGGAGGCTAGAAGTCTGAGTTCAAAGTGCCAGGCTCTAGGGGCTGTGGGAAAGCCCTTAGACCTTGGGTTTCAGCTCTACCTCTTGCTCCCTGCCCACTGAAGCTAGAAACATCTCTTCACTCAGGCAGCTACTGGCTGCTGAGGCTAACAAGCCTAAGGTTAACAAATAAAATGGCATAGTCCTGGTGTTACCAAACCACATGGCAGGCCATTAATTCAAGTCCACTGAAAGTCCCAAGTTTGGCAGATCATGGCAAGCTGCTGAACAACAACATGCTTCATGCAAGGTTCAAGAGTACCATAAGCTAGAGACCATTCCCAAAGCTGTTTCTTATATATGGGAAGCAGACCACTTACCCAAAGGCAGCTACTCAGCTGCTCACAGTAGATTCCACCATGGAGTTGATTAACAGTCTCATCATGGGAAATACTACATCCAACCTGGCCTAGCCAAGGTGACACACAAACTTAACCACCACATACCCTCACTCACACTTTTTTGGCCATGGTCTTTGAGTCTAATCATGGCTACAGTGAATTAATTTTGTAGGAGCTTCAATTTACCTTGAACTGAGCATATCTTGTTTCAAGAACACACTAAATATCTTTCAAGTCTTCTTTGACATTGCAGCATGGGATACTGTTGGGAATCTATTCAAGGCCTCTGCAAAAAAGCCTGAGATGTGAATTTGTACATGCCCTGGGGAATGGAAGTAACCCTCAACCAATGGGGAATGGAAGTTGATCAGTAAATGCTTATTTTTTCAATCCTCAGTTTAAAATGTCTTTAAGACATTCGCTTTTCCTCCTCTATGGTTTTACTCTTCCCTGTCCCTTATTCTTACTCCCTGAGAACATCTTCCAATAAAATACCTGAAGTGAAGTCTTTGACTCTGGTTCTGTATTAATCATTAAAACCAAACCTTCTTCCCTTTGTCTCATTCAAAGAAGCTTTCTCTTTGTTCTGGTGTCTTGGTACCTCCAAAGTGTCTATTTAGGATGTCAATTCCTAGCAGGCTCATGAAGGTATATTTTCCCAGTAGAAACTGTTTTCGTTTGCTTTTTTTAACTAGCACATTTCCTTTAGCCTACATCTTCACAACTAGATCCATAATGTCATAATGAGAAATGGAGGAAAGATTGAAATTGTCAAATATTTCATTTTACTTGGATCCACAATCAACACCCATGGAAGCAGCAGTCAAAAAATCAAATGATATATTGCACTGGGAAAATCTGTTGCAAAATATCTCTTTAAAATGTTAAAGAGCAAAGAGATCATTTTGGGGACTAAAGTGCACCTGACCCAACCCATGGTTTCCTCAATGGCCTCATACACATGTGAGAGATGGACAATAAATAGAGAAGTCTAAAGAATAATTGATACTTTTGAATTATGGTGTTGGTGAAAAGTATTCAATATGCCATGAACTACTAGAAGAGTGAACAAATCCGTTTTGAAAGAAATACAGCCAGAATGGTCCTTACAAGGACAGTGAGACTTTGTCTCACCTATTATGGTCATGTTATCAGGTCATGTTCTCCAATCCCTGGAGAAGGATACCATGCTTGGTAAAGCAAAGAAAAACAAAACAAAACAAAATCTACTGCCATGGAGTCAATTCCAGTTCATAGTGACCCCCATAGGGTTTCCAAAGCTGTAGATCTTTACAGATGTACATTGTCTCATCTTCCTCCTATGAAGCAGCAGGTAGGTTCAACAATCTACTTTTTGGTTAGCAGTCCAATCCCTTAACCACAGTGCCATCAGAGCTCCTTTGGTAAAGTAAAGAGTCAGCAAAAAAGAAGTAGAACTTCAATAAGATGGATTGACACAGTGTTTGCAACAATGCTTCCAACATAGCAATGATTGTGAGGATGGTGCAAGACCAGGCAGTGTTTAGTTCTGTTGTACATAGGGTCACTATGAGTCTGAACTGACTCAATGACATGTAACATGACATTACATGGCATGACATGGCATGACATAATATGTAAGTTCAATATACTTCTATCTAAAATACTCATAAACTGACATGCCTTTTTCATGTAGATACCAAGACAAAACCAAATCAAACCACAATGGATACAAAACTAATTAATTCATTTTATCCTGTCTTCGCAAAGCAGCACCTAACATTTAAAGAATGCTTTCTTGATACCAAAGAGCTCTGGTGCTATAATGGTTAAGGTGTTTGGCTGCTAACCAAAAGTTCAGTGGTGTGAACCCAGCAGCCACTCCACTGAAGAAAGATGAGGCAGTCTTCATCTGAGAAGATTTACAGCCTTGGAAACCCAACGGGAGTTGCTGTGAGTCAGAATTGACTCAATGATAGTGAGTTTCAGCTTGATTTTGGTTCACCCTATAAGGGAGCTCTGGTAGCATAGTGGCTAAGACACTTGCCTGCTAACCAGACGGCTGGCGGTTCAAACCCACCAGCCACTCCTCGGAAGGAAGGTTGGGCAATCCTACTTCCGTAGTGATACTGCCTCGGAAACCCAAGGAGGGGTCGCTATGAGTCGGGGCCGACTCGACGGCACATAACAACAACAACAACATAAGGTGCTATTCTTGAAAATTACATGCAATGTCTCATTTTATGTTTACAAAAACTCTAAGGGATTCTATTATTATCCCCAAATGTATTGACAAAAATGTATTGACTCTTTGATGCTGAGTGGCTTGGTCAAATAAATCCTCTAATACCAGAGCAGGGATTAAAACTCAGGTCTCTTTGTCTCTAGATTATGCCTATTTATCTCATTACCAATGTTAGCTTAAGAACCAAGGTTATGGTTTTTAACTCCTCACCTCTCACTTTCTTCTTAATTCACTATAATGACTTCCCATCTGTGTTAGACTGGATTCTCTAGAGAAACAAAACCAGTAAATCTTATATAGAGAGAGCGAGAGAGAGATTTATCTTAGGAAAATGGCTCACACACTTATAGAAGCTGGCAAGTCCAAAGTTCCTGGATCAAACATCAAGCTGCAGGCTTTTCCCAACTCTTGCAGCTGCAGGGGCTGAGGAGCTCAAGGTTGGCAGACAGTATACTGGCTGTTGACTCCAACAAATGACGAATCCAAGATCTCCAGGCTGAATGGTGGATTGTTCACTCATGGACAGTTGTAGGCAGCACAACA
>NW_006933024.1:0-2256 GCF_000298275.1 Orycteropus afer afer
AATGCTGAGGATATCAATCTTTATGCAATCCATTTGATTTTTGACAACTTCCAATTTTTCTAGATTCATACTTCATACATTCCATGTTCCAATTATTAATGGATGTTTGCCACTCTTTCTCCTCATTTTGAGTGGTGCCACATCAGCAAATGGAAGTCTCAAAAACTTTACCTTATCCATGTGAGTAAGGCTAGTTTTACTCTGATAATATAGTTCTTGCCCAGTCCTACTTTGAGAGCTTTGTAAGCTAAGTGACTCATCTTCCTCCACTGTATTAGAAAATGTTTCTGGACTATTCATAAAGTTGTGCAGTCATGTATCAGACAGTGTTTCTACACTATTCATAAGGTTTTCTCTGGTCAATTCTTTGAGAAGCTGATGGCCTCTTCCTTCTTCCTCATCTGTCTCAGTCTGCAAGCTGGGTTGATACCTGTGTACCATGTGCACCTCAATGGGTTTGAAACACCAGTGGCACAGCCTCAAGACTCACAGCAACACATCATCATAGTAAGCCAAACTGACAGACAAGTTTGTCTCCGTTAGCTGTTGGAAACCTCTCCAACCACTGTTACCTAGAACTCTGCAGTTGACTCCTCAATCTGTTTCAGTACCTTTTGCCTTTTCTGTCCTCTCCCTGCTTTCCTGCCTTGTTGCTTGTGGGGCATGGTCTGGGTTCCCTCTCTTCACCTGGGTCCCTGCGGCTGACTCCTCCATCAAAAAAATTACCAATGAAAAAGAAGCCCTGGCCCAGACTGTTTCACCAGAGAATTCTACAGACCCTTCGGAGAACTGACACCATTCCTACTCAAACTATTCCAAAACATAGAAAAGGATGGAATCCTCCCTAACTCATTTTATGAAGCAATCATAACCTTCATAGCAAAACCAGGCAAAGACATCACTCAAAAGGAAAACTACAGACCAATATCCCTCATAAATATAGATGGAAAAATCTTCAACAAAATCCAAGCCAATAGACTCCAACAACATATCAAGAAAATCATTCATCATGACCAAGTGGGGTTCATATCAGGTACACAAGGATAGTTCAACATTAGAAAAAACAATCAACATCATTCACCATATAAATAAAACAAAGGAAAGGAACCACATGATCTCATCAATTGATGCAGAAAAGACATTTGATAAAATCCAATACCCATTCCTGATCAAAACTCTCAGCAAAATAGGAATAGAAGGGATATTTCTCAACATAATAAAGGGCATCTATGCAAAACTAACAGCCAACATTATGCTTAATGGAGAAAGACTGAAACCATTCCTCTTGTGAACAAGAACCAGGCAAGGATGCCTTCTATCATCATTTATATTCAACATTGTACTGGAAGTCCTAGCCAGGGCCATAAGGCAAGAAAGGGAAATCAAAGGCATCCAAATTGGTAAGGAAGAAGTCAAACTATCCCTTTGCTGATGATATGATCCTATACCTAGAAAATCCAAAAGACTCAGTCAAATATCTACTGGAACTAATTGAGAGATTTAGCATTATGGCAGGGTACAAGATCAACATCCAAAAATCAGTTGGATTCCTCTACATTAGCAAAGAGATTGCTAAAAAAGAAATAAGGAAAGCAATACCTTTTGTAAAAAAATTTACAATAGTGAGCAAAAAAATAAAATACTTAGGAAAAATCTTTCCAGGGACACAAAAGACCTATACAAAAAAACTATAAAAAACTACTTCAAGAAGCCATAAGAGATCTACATAAATTGAAGAACATCCCATGCTTGTGGATAGGAAGATTGAACATTGTGAAAATTTCAGTTCTACCTAAAGCAATCTATACTTTCATTGCAATTCCAATCTAGATCCTATCAACATTTTTTTAATAATATGGAAAAACCAATTACTAACTTTAGATGGAAAGGAAAGAGACCTCAGATAAGCAAAGCACTATTGAAGAAGAAGAACAAAGTAGGAGGTCTCTCACTGCCAGATCTCAAAATCTGCTATACAGCCACAGTAGTCAAAACTGTCTGGTATTGGTATAATGACAGACACATAGATCAATGGAAAAGAATTAAGAACCCAGACAGATCCATCGACCTGTGGTCAGCTGATCTTTGAAAAAGGGCCAAAATCCATTAAACGGGGAAAAAAAATGTTTGTTTAATAATTGATGCTGCCAAAACTGGATATCCATTGGCAGAAAAATGAAACAAGATATGTGCCTTACACCATACACAAAAACTAACTCTAGATGGATCAAAGACTTAAATGTGAAACCTAAAACT
>NW_006933024.1:2921-3538 GCF_000298275.1 Orycteropus afer afer
AAAAAAAAAAAAAAACAGATAGTCCAATTAAAAAATGGATTGAGATGCAAATCAAAACAACAATGAGATATCATCTTGATCCAGCACTAGTAGCAAATATGTAGATCATATGTTACTTCCTGAAATGTATGAAGATCAAACTGTTTCTTTTGGTACAGTGATTCTGTGTATTAATGCCATCTTCTCTTGATGTTTCCTGCATCATTCAATATTTTGCCCATACAATCTCTCAATATTGCAACTCAAGGCTTAAATTTTTTCTTCAATTCTTTCAGCTTGAGAAATGCTAAGTGTGTTCTTCCCGTTTGGTTTTCAAACTCCAGGTCTTTGCACATTTCATTATAGTAATTAGTTTTGTCTCTTGAGCTGCTCTTTGAAATCTATTCAGCTCCTTTATCTTGTCATTTCTTCCATTGGCTTTATCTTCTCTCCGTTCAAGGGCAAGTTTCAGAGTCCCTTGTCATCCATTTTGGTCTTCTTTTCTTTTCTCATCTTTTTAGTGATCCCTTGCTTTCTTCATGGATAAAGTTCTTGATATCCTCCCACAATTCTGGTTTTTGGTCATTGGTGTTCAATGCATCAAATCTATTCTTTAGATGATCTCTAAATTCAGGAGG
>NW_006933025.1:0-611 GCF_000298275.1 Orycteropus afer afer
AGAACGTAGGTATTCTCCCTAACTGTTATTACCAATGCAAAACAGCACTGTTTCTTAGACTCTTTAATTAGGGAACCTGTTCGCAGTTCAAGGTGTTCATACCTCACCCATAGGCCAGAGTTATCCTAGGTTCAATTTTTCCTGGTAAAGGTAGATGTTGGTGTTGATAAGAAAAGATTTTTTTTGGGACAAGAATGGCATGGTTTGTTCTTTGTCTGTGAAGCCCAAGGGCTTAGCAAACACCAGACTGAAATATAGGACTTAGTAATTACTCCCCCAAACAAGGGATTTGGCCCAGTAGCCGCTGAGTCACCTGTAAGTCGGGGCGAGCCCCTGTGCGTCAGAGGAGACCTGCCTTTTCACTGCACCTTCCTTCCATGGTGCTTCTGGGTGGACTCAAACTCGCAACTTCTCGAGAAGCAGCTGAGCACGTCAACCGCTTGCAGCATCCAGGAACTCCTCGGTACTGTTTAGTTCAGAATCTAACAAACGCACTCCAGCTCTTTCCTTCCGCCAGCAGTATTCAGGCAGAACTTGGACACTCTCCACCAGGGTTGCAATGCAAAGTCAGGAGTATTGCAAGCAAGTTGTTAAACACAATCATCCCTAAA
>NW_006933025.1:1551-2301 GCF_000298275.1 Orycteropus afer afer
GTCTATTCTGGATAATGTTCCATGTATACTGGAAAAGAATGTATATTGTGCTGTTGTTAGGTAAAATGCTCTCTGTATGTCTATAAGGTCAAGTTGGTTGATAGTATTGTTTAGTTCTGTGTCTTTGTTGTGATTTTACAAAGTGTTCCATCTTTCCTTGAAAGTTGTGTATTGAAGTCTCTATTACTATTGAGTTGTCTATTTCTCTTCAATTCTGTTGAAGTTTTATTTATGTATTTTAGAGCTGTTTCATTGGATGTGTAGATATTTATTTTGGTTATGTCTTCTTGTTAGATTGATCCTTTAATCATTGTATAATGTTCTTCTTATGATGGTTTTTGTCTTAAAGTCTATTTTATCAGAAATTAATAGTGTCATTCCTGCTCTTTTCAAATTACCATTCACTTGATGTATATTTTTCCAACCTTTGATTTTTAGTCTATTTTTGTCTTTGTGTCTAAGATGTATCTCTTGTAAACAGCTTATTGATAGCTTATTGATAGGCCATGTTTTCTTATCCATTCTGCAACTCTTTGTCTCTTAATTGGTGCACTTAACCCATTTACATTCATTGTAATTATGAATTTATTGCTTTCATTTTATTATTTTTTCTGTGTGATGTTGCTGATTTCTTTGTTCCATACTATTTTCTATGCTGAACTCAATTTGTTTATGGATTTTTAAACCATTTCCTTCATTGCAATTGTTTTTGTATTTACTAAATATTTGTGCCTTTCCTCTTCTTCTTTT
>NW_006933026.1:0-1044 GCF_000298275.1 Orycteropus afer afer
AATATTTGTGCTTGTCCTCTTTTTTATTGTGATGTGAAGGTTTATCATTTTTCTTTGAGGTTACCCTGTGATTTATAATTTTCTCCCCAAGTTTAAAACAGTCTCTTCTATCTTGCAAACTTCTTGTCTTCCTCACTGTTTAGAAGTTCTGTAACTACACAGTATTTTCACTCTTTTTGGTTTGTAGTTGTCCTCACTTGCCAATTGATGTCTCTGGTTCCCTGTTTACAATCTTGTAAGCTTATTTTAATTTAGATATGTCGATGGCTGTGACTTTTGGGTTATGTCATCTTGTGTATTAATGGTTGATTTTTGTTTGCTACTTTTGGTTCTCTGTTCAAAGGAGTTCCTTTAGCATCTCTTGTAAAGTTGGTCTGGTTTTAATAAATTTCCTTATTTTCTGCTTATCTGGAAATCTCCTAATTTCACCATCATATTTGAGGTGCAATTTTGCCAGGTATATATTTCTTGGTTGAAAACTTTTCTCTTTTCGGGTTTTATATATACCATCCCATTGCCTTCTCGCTTTCATGGTGTCTGCTGAGAAATCAGAGCGTATTCTTACTGGTTGTCCTTTGAAAGTAACTTTTTGTTTTTCCTGTGCTGCTTTCAGGATTCTGCCTTTGTCTTTGGTTTTGATGAGTTTGATGATGATATGTTTTGGTGATTTTCATTGGGGTCTATCCAGTTTGGGGTTCATGGGACTTCTGAATGGATATATTCTCATCTTTCATCATATCAGAGAGGTTCTATCCCAACAAATCTTGGACAATTTTCTCAGTGGTTTTCTTTTTCCTCTTCCAGTTCTGGAATTCCAATGACACAGAGGTTATTCCTTTGCATGGTATCCCACATGAACTATACACTTTCTTCATTTTGCTTTGATCTTTTTTCTGCTTGATCCTTTTCAAAAGAAGTATTCAGATATTTGTTTTCAATCTCATTGTTCTATCTTCCATTGCATCAGTTCTACTCCTTTGCCCTTTTAATGTGTTGTCTATTGCTGATAATTTAGCATTAATCTTCTGGATTTCTCTCTGTGGA
>NW_006933026.1:1942-3472 GCF_000298275.1 Orycteropus afer afer
CAGGACACCCAGGATCTCTCCAAGCACACAGACTGGTATGGAATTCCTGCTGGCCCAGAAGAAGGGTGGGAGTGAGGGATGGCCACACATGCATTCACCTACAGGTTTTGGGGTATAAGAGTAACAAGCAGAATGTCACACCTTTCCAGGCATCACATCTGGAATGTCCTTGCAGTTCCCAGCAAGTGGAGCCTATTCTTAAGTCCCTGGAACCTGGGAGAATGTTGTCGCTTTAAATATCCACAACGTCAAACTGCTTGTAAACATTCAATATGGCTGCACCCTCCACATAGGCAAAAGTGCAGAACTCAGCCTGCCTTCCTCTTCACTGCTCCCCCTTTTATTCACTAGCCACCAGAGCAGTCCTCTGGGCAGTCCCTAGCTAGCAGGAATGATTTTTAGGTTAATTCTTAGGTCCTAACACCACTCAGCAATATCTAAACTGCCTGTGCCATCAGAATCACTGCCAGACCACAGCTCCATATGTCTCCTTTTTTGGTTTTTCATGCAAATTTTTCTGCTAGTTGGAGTTTAGTCACTTCTATATCCTTCCCTTAAAAACTCAGGGGTCCAGGATGATCTTCTGTATCTGTGTTAATTGGTTCCCCTTTTCTTTGTTGAAGAGAGTCTGTGCAGTCTTTCTACCTATTCTGCCATCTTCCTGGAAATCTCCAGTTGTTATATGTTCTTGGTAGATTGACTCTTTTATTATTATGTAATGCCCTTCTTTATCTCTTATGATAGATTTTTTTTTAATCCATTTTATCTGATATCAGTATAGCCAAATCTGCTTTTTTTTTTAGTTTTTTGGTTACAAGGAATGTTTTTCTTCATCTTTTTATTTTCAGTCTAATTTTCTACTTACATTTAAGGTGTGTTCTTGTAGGCAGCAAAAGGATGGATCATTTATTATTATTATTATTCATTTTGCTGCTCTCTGCATTTTTATGGAGTATGTAGCCTGTTTACCCTTATGGATATTAATATAAATGAATTGTCTACTTCATTCACTTTGCTATTTGTTTTTTGAGAGTTTTGTATCTTCTTTGTTTTATAATTCTAATTTTTCTGTTTTTGTTTGTATTTGGTTGCTTTCTTGTGATGAGCATTTTTTCATTTTCCTTCTTTTTTTGTGCATTTTTAGTGATTATCACATATATTATGTTACACAACTTACAGTTACAACAATACTTAACATGTGAATAACAGCACATAACCTTAACAAAATTAATCTATTACTGATATGTTCCTCTTCACACATTTTCAATGGTGTGTCCCCATTGACATCAATATACAACCTATATCAGACAATATTGTTGTTGTTGTTGTTAATTGCCGTCGAGTCGTTTCCGAATCATCGTGACCTCATACACAGCAGAACAAAACACTGCCTGATCACGTGCCAGCCCCACAATCCCTGCTATATTTGAGCCCATCATTACAGCCACCATGTCAATCCATCTTGTTGAAGGCCTCCCCCTCTTTTGTCGAACCTCCACCCTACCAAGCATGACATCCTTCTCCAGGGAA
>NW_006933027.1:0-870 GCF_000298275.1 Orycteropus afer afer
CTGGTTGAGGATCTTCCCATTTTTTGCTGACCCATGATATCCTCCAGGGAATGGTCCCTTCTGACAACATGACCAAAGTAGGTGAGATGAAGTCTAGCCATTCTTGCTTCTAAGGAGCATTCTGGCTGCATTTCTTTAAGGACATATTTGTTGGTTCTTCTGGCAATCCATGGTACTTTCAGTATTCTTTGCCAACACCACAACTCAAAATCATCAACTCTTCTTTGGTCTTCCTTATTCATTGCCCAGCTTCCACATGAAGTGATTGAAAATACCACGGCTTGGGTCAGGCACATCTTACTCTTCAAAGTGACATCTTTGCCCTTCACTTTAAAGAGGTCTTTGCAGTAGATTGGCCCAGTGCAATATGACATCTGATTTCTTAACTGCTACTTCTATTGGTGTTGACTGTAGATCCAAGTAATACGAAATCTTTGACAACTTTAATCTTTGCTTCATTTATTGTGATGCTGCTTATTGGTCCAGTTGTGAGGATTTTCATTTTCTTTAGGTTGAGGTGTAATCCATAATGCAGACTATAGTCTTTAACCTTCATCAGTAAATGTTTTAAGTCATCTTCACTTTCAGAAAGCAAGGTTGTGTTGTTTGCATATCACAGGCTATTCATGAATCTTCCTCCAATCTTGATGCTACATTCTTCTTCATGTAGTCCAGCTTCTCCAATTACTTGCCCAGCATACAGATTGAATAAGGATGGTGAAAGGATACAACCCTGATGCACTCCCTTCCTGATTTTAAACCATGCATTACTCCCTTGTTCTGTTTGAATGACAGCTCCTGGTCTATGTCCAGGTTCCTCATGAGCAAAATTAAGTGTTCTGGAATTCCCATTTTTCTCAATGTTATCCA
>NW_006933027.1:2934-3906 GCF_000298275.1 Orycteropus afer afer
GAGAAAGGAACACCTGCAGCAGATTGTGGAACTGGGCAGTTGTCTTGGGTTGGTTTTTTGGTGCCGAGGGGCCTCAGGAGCAGGATTTTTTGCATGTATCTGAGCCTGGTGGAAGGGGTCGATCCCCTAACAACTGGAGTCTTTGCTGAAATTGAGCTGGGGGCCTGTGAATACAGTACAAGGTCATCATTAGCAACCCTCTCAAAGCCCTAGAAACCACCCCTACCAACAGGGAAATTATCTTTTTCCTTTCTTCTGCTCCCACCTTCTTTGCCAATAACTTCACTCATCCAATAGAAGAAACCACATTCAGCCACCATAATACCTCCCAGTTTGTATTCTAAACCCTCTTTACAACAAACAGAAACCCATATCCACATTCCACACAGTGATTCCACCATCACAAAGAAAACTGGAGAGCAACCCAGCACACCTGAATTAATAACTAAAAAAGTAAAATACACCAACTTCACCTTTTCAAAATATTAAACCATAAAACCAAAACAACAAAAAAAATCAATACATAACCAACAGTTAAAGAAACCTCAGAATATATAGGAAACAACAGGCAACCTCAAATCAAACAAACAAATGAAAAAAAAAAAAAAGGACAAAGTATTAGAAGCAAAACCATAAACAAAGGTCTCATTAAACATGGAGGAAGAGGAGGAAATAGACTTATCTGAGAAGAAATTTAGAAAATATGTTTATAGAGCTTTACAAGAGCCTAAGGAAACCCCAAACAGAAGCAAGAACACAGACAGTTCCCTGGAAGAACTAAGGAAAATCATTCAAGAACAAAATAACAAGATTAATGCACAATCAGAACTCATACAAAAATAGCAGTTAGAAATCCAAAAAGATGAATAACAAAATTACAGATTTACACAACACAGTAGAAGCACAAAGAGTAGGTTAGAACTGGCTGAAGAATGCATATCCCAACTAGAAGACAAATCCCTGGACACCAGC
>NW_006933028.1:0-602 GCF_000298275.1 Orycteropus afer afer
CCAGTAAGAATAAGCTCTGATTTCTCAGCAGAAACCATGCAAGCAAGAAGGTAATGGGATGGTATATATAGAACTCTGAAAGAGAAAAAAAAAAAATTCAAACAAGAATTATATACCCGACAAAGTTGTCCCTCAAATATGATGGAGAAATTAGGAGATTTCCAGATAAGCATAAACTAAGAGAATTTGTTAAAACCAGACCAACTTTACAAGAGATACTAAAGGGAGTCCTCTGAACTGAGAACCAAAAATAGCAAACAACAACTGATCATTAATATACAAGACAACATAACCCAGAAACCACAGCTATAGATAATTCCAAAGTAAAACAAGTTTACAAGATTGTAAACAGGGAACATCAATTGGCAAATGAGGACAACTACAAACCAAAAAAAGGGAAGTAACTGTGTAGTTACAGAACTTCTAAATGGTTAGGAAGTCAAGAGAGTTGCAAGATAGAATGTACTGTTCTAAACTTGGAGAGAAACTTATAAATCACAGGGTACCCTCAAAGAAAAATCATAAACCTTCACATCACAATAAAAAAGAGGACAAGCACAAATATTCAGCAAATACTAAAACAACAGCAACAAAGGAAATGA
>NW_006933028.1:2702-4032 GCF_000298275.1 Orycteropus afer afer
CAGAGAATTCTACCAAACATTCAGAGAAGAACTGACACTAATCCTACTCAAACTATTCCAAAACACAGATAAGGATGGAATCCTCCCTAACTCATTTTATGAACCAAGCATAACCTTGATACCAAAACCAGGCAAAGACATCACTCAAAAAGAAAACTACAGACCAATATCCTTCATGAATATAGATGCAAAAATCTCCAACAAATCCTAGCCAATAGACTACAACAACAAATCAAGAAAATAATTCATTATGACCAAATGGGGTTCATGTCAGGTATGTAAGGATGGTTCAACATTAGAAAAACAATCAACGTCATCCACCACATAAACAAAACAAAACAAAAAAAAAAGAACAACATGATCATATAATTGATGCAGAAAAGACATTTGATAAAATCCATCACCCATTCCTGATCAAAACTTTCAGCAAAATAGGAATAGAAGGGGCATTCTTCAACATAATAAAGGACATCTATGCAAAACCAACAGCCAACATCATTCTCAAGGAAGAGAGACTGAAACCATTCACCTTGCAAACAGGAACCAGACAAGGATGCCCTCTATCATCACTTCTATTCAACATTGTGCTGGAAGTCCTACCTAGGGCAATAAGGCAAGAAAAGGAAATCAAAGGCATCCAAATTGGTAAGGAAGAAGTCAAACTATCCCTATTTGCTGGTGATATAATCATATACCTAGAAAACCCAAGAGACTCAGTCCAAAATCAACTGGAACTAATTGAGAGATTTAGCATCATGGCAGGATACAATATCAACATCCAAAAATCATTTGGATTCCTCTACACCAGCAAAGAGATTGCTGAAAAAGAAATAAGGAAATGAATACCATTTTCAATAGCTAACAAAAAAAATAAATAAAATAAAATACTTTGGAATAAATCTGACTAGGGACACAAAAAACCTCTACAAAGAAAACTATAAAAAACTACTTTAAGAAACCATAAGAGATCTACATAAATGGAAGAACATCCTATGTTCATGGATAGGAAGATTGAACATTGTGAAAATGCCAATTCTACCCAAAGCAATATATACATTCAATGCAATCCCAATCCAGATCCATCAACATCTTTAAAGATATGCAAAAACCAATCACTAACTTTATATGGAAGGAAAGAGACCTCAGATAAGCAAAGCACTATTGAAGAAGAACAACAAAGTTGGAGGTCTCAATGCCAGATCTCAAAACCTACATACAGCCACAGTAGTCAAAAGTGCCTGGTATTAGTACAATGAGAGACACATAGACCAATGGAATAGAATTGAGAACCCAGAAATAGATCCATCGACCTATGGTCAGCTGATCTTTG
>NW_006933029.1:0-2651 GCF_000298275.1 Orycteropus afer afer
TTGGGTGAAAATTTACAGAGCAAATTCACTTTCCGTACAGAAGTTCACATACACTCTGTCTCATGACATTGACTACTATTTACCCCAATGCAACAGCTCCCCTCTCACTTCCTCCTGATAATTACCTCTTTCATGTGTCCATCCCTCCATGCACTCCTGCCACCTGAGCTGTCTCCCTGTGCATTAACAGTCCTTCTTTCTCCCATGATTGTTCTCTCCAAGGAGTGTATCTACCTTAGGTAAATGTTCAACTCATATGCCTGTCTTTTGTTTGGCTAGAAGCCACAGGTGTGTTTTCAATTCCAGACCTGAAGGGCAGCTAGGGGCCATAGTCTCAGTGGTTCCACCAGGCTCCATCAGACCAGCAAACCAGGTCCCCTCCCTTTTCTTTTTTTTTTTCTCAAATGATTTTGAGTTTTCTTCCACATTGTTCTCCCTTTCTATCCAGGATCTCCTACATAGATTCTGCTCTGGGTGGTGGACAGTGGTAGCCAGGCACCATCTAGTTCTTCTGGTCTCATAGTCATGTAGGCTGCAGATCACATGGTGTACAAGTCACTAGGACTAATTGTTTCCATGAACGTTTGGTTTTCTTCTTTCTTCTTTGCTCTGGATGAGGAGAGACCCTTTGTTGCATCTACATGGCTGCTTGCAAGCATTTAAGATCCCAGTTGCTACTCTCCAAAGTAGGAGGTAGAACAATGTTTTGTGTAGTACTTTATGCCAATTGAGCTTGACATCCTCTGAGACTATGGTCACAAGCACACTGGTTCAACTACTCGGTCCCTTTGGGTAGCTAGCTGTGACCAAGAAGTGAATACAACCTTGACCCTTGACAGCTCTACCATACACCTGGGAATTCTTATATATCATACAAAAGCACTTATAGGACCATTGTCTGCCAGCCCAATATGTGGTCTTGGGTACACTCCCCACTTCATAGACATACCTAATAGTTCAGCCTGTCCACCCATTTATCCACCTGTATACCCATGTTTGCCTTCACTGACATGCAGTACTGTATGTGCAAAAGGGTTCATCTTTGTTGTCTGTACCTCCCATGTACCTCTCTATGTCTTCTTCTTCCTCAATGCCCCATGTCGATCACTCACATTTGGTACATTGCCCTTCTTTTCATCCAAATCAATACTTATCTCTACCTATTTAACAGTGTTCCCTCCTCATCCCTCCCACCCCTGGTAACCAACAAAGAAAATTTCCGTCCATATATAAACCTTTCCTTGAACTTTTACAATAACAGACTAATACAATATTTGTCCTTCTGTGATTGACTTATCTCACTCAGCATAATGTCCTCCAAGTTCATCCATGTTATGAGGTGATTTGCCAATTCTACATTATTCTTTAGGGTTGCATGGTATTCCATTGTGTGTATGTACCATAGTTTGGTTATCCATTCCTCAGCTGATGGACACCTAGGTTGCTTCCATATTTTGGCTATTGTAAATAGTGCTGCGATGAACATGGGTGTGCATACATCTGTTCTTATCATGGCTCTCACTTCTTTAGGATATATACCTAGTAATGGAATGGCTGGGTCAAATGGTATTTCTAATTCCATCTTTTTAAGGGGTCGCCATACTGCTTTCCACAGTGGTTGTATAATTTTACATTTCCATGAGAAGTGTATGAGAGTCCCAATCACTCCACATCCTTGCCAGCATTTGTTATTCTGTCTTGAATGTTACTACTAGTGCTGGGGCAAGATGGTATCTTGTTGCTTTCATTTGCATCTCTCTAATGGCTAATGAGTATAAGCATTTCTTCATATGTTTGTTAGCCACCTGAATATCCTTTTTAGTGAAGTGTCTATTCATGTCTTTTGCCCATTTTTAATTGGATTGTCTTTTTGTTATTGAGGTGTTGGAATTCTCTATAAATTCTAGAGATGGGTCTCTTTTCAGATATGTCATTGCCAAATATTTTTTCCCAACCTGTACATTCTCTTTTGACTCTTGGAGAAGTCTTTGGAAGCACATAAAAATTTTATCTTTAGAAGGTCCCGTTCATCTAGTTTCTCTTCTGCTCTTTCGCACTTTGGGTTAGGCTTGATAGTCTACTTATGCCATATATTAGGGCCCCTAAATTTGCCCCTAGTTTTTCCTTGAGGAAATTTATAGTTTTAGGTTCCACATTTAAGTCTGTAATCCATCTGGAGTTAGTTTTTGTGTATGGTGTGAGGTATGGATCTTGTTTCATTTTTCTGTAAATGGATCTCCAGTTTTGCCAGCACCATTTATTAAACAAACATTCTCTTCCCCATTTAATGGATTTTGGCATTTTGTCAAAGATCAGCTGACCATAGGTCGATGGATCTATTCCTGGGTTCACAATTCTATTCCATTTGTCATGTGTCTGTCATTGTACCAATACCAAGCAATTTTTACTACTGTGGCTGTATAATAAGTTTTGAGATCTGGCAAGGTGAGACCTCCTGCTTTGTTCTTCTTCTTCAATAGTTCTTTGCTTATCTGAGGTCTCTGTCCTTTCAACATAAAATTAGTGATTGGTTTTTCTATATTCTTAAAAACTGTTTATGGGATCTGGATTGGGATTGCATTAAATGTATAGATTGCTTTGGGTAGAATTGACATTTTCACAATGTTCAATCATCCTATCCATGAGCATGG
>NW_006933029.1:2780-3265 GCF_000298275.1 Orycteropus afer afer
GGAATGGTTTCAGTCTCTCTCCATTGAGAATAATGTTGGCTGTTGATTTTGCATAGGTGCCCTTTATTTTGTTGAGGAATGTCCCTTCTATTCCTATTTTGCTGAGAGTTCTGATCAGGAATGGGTGTTGCATTTTATCAAATGCCTTTTCTGCATCAATTTATATGATCATGTGGTTTTTGTCCTTTGTTTTATTTATGTGGTGGATGACATTGATTGTTTTTCTAATGTGGAATCATCCTTGCATATCTGATATGAACACCACTTGGTCATAATGAATGTTTTTCTTGATATGTTGTTGGAGTCTATTGCTAGGATTTTGTTGAAGATTTTTGCATCTATATTCATTAGGGATATTGGTCTGTAGTTTTCCTTTTGAGTGATCTCTTTGCCTGCTTTTGGTATCAAAGTTATGCTTGCTTCATAAAATGAGTTAGGGAGGATTCCATACTTTTCTGTGTTTTGGAATAGTTTGAGTAGGATTG
>NW_006933030.1:0-881 GCF_000298275.1 Orycteropus afer afer
GGGCTCGAGTATAGCATGGATTGTGGGGCTGGTGCGGGATCGGGCGGTGTTTCGTTCTGCTGTGCATGGGGTCGCTATGAGTCGGAAACGACTCGGCGGCACTTAACAACAACAACAACAACAAAAAGCAATCATTCATGAAACTATAATACCATCTATTCAATTTGCAGTATCTGTTGAAAAATCTAGCTTTGCTTTCTAGAATCAAAGAAGTATGTAGTTGAAGTAAAAGTTACAGAGATTCTCCTTTCTGATTGGAAACCAGTACTGTTGTTCTTAGGCGTTGTCAAGCTTTCTGCAACTCATAGAAACCCTATGTACAGAAGAATGAAACACTATCTGGTCTTGTGCCATCCCCCCCCCCCAATCCTTGCTATACTTAAGCCCATTGTAGCCACTGTATCAATCCATCTTGTTGAGGGCCTTCTCCTTTTACGTTGACTCTCCAATTTACTAAGCATGATATCATTCCCCAGAGAATGGTACCTTCTTACAATATGGCCAAAGTAGATGAGACAAAGTTGGCCATTGTCACTTCCAAGGAGCATTCTGGCTGACTTCGTCCAGGACAGATTTGTTAATTCTTTTACCGCTCCATGGTACTTTCCGCATTCTTCGCCAACACCACAACTCAAAAGCATTGACTTTTCTTTGGTCTTTCTTATTAATTGTCTAGCTCTCACATGCATATGAGGCAACTGAAAATACTAAGGCTTGTGTTGGTGTTATGTGCCGTTGAGTTGGACCTGACTCATAGCGACTCCTCCTTGGGTTTCCGAGGCAGTATCGCTACGGAAGTAGATTGCCCAACCTTCCTTCTGAATAGTGGCTGGTGGGTTAGAACCACCAGCCTTCTGGTTAGCAGTCAAGTGCCTTAGGTA
>NW_006933030.1:3201-3663 GCF_000298275.1 Orycteropus afer afer
ATCTTACTTGTGTGCAATATTAATGATATTGTTTTATAATTTCCACATTGTGTGGGATCACCTGTTTTTGGAATGGGTACAAATATGGATCTCTTCCAGTCAGTTGGCCAGGTAGCTGTCTTCCAAATCTCTTGGCATAACTGAGTGAGTGCCTCCAGTACAGCATCCGTTTGTTGAAATATCTCAATGGGCATTCTGTCAATTCCCAGAGCCTTGTTCTTTGCCAATTCCTTCATTGCAGCTTCAACTTCCTCCTTCAGTTACGTTGGTTTTAGATCACATGCCACCTCCTGAAATGGATAAAGATTGACCAGTTCTTTTTGGTACAGTGACTCTGTGCATTCCTTCCATCTTCTTTTGATGTTCCCTGCATCATTCAATGTTTTGCCCTTAGAATCTTTCAGTATTGCAACTTGAGGCTCAAATTTTTTCTTCAGTTCTTTCAGCTTGAGAAATGCCAAG
>NW_006933031.1:0-465 GCF_000298275.1 Orycteropus afer afer
TGTAGTGTTTTTTGTTTCACTTTGTTTGGATTTTTCCTTTTTCTTTCTTGTGCGTATCCCCAGTAATTGTATTTCTTTTTGCATTTTTCCCATTTTTTCTCTTTTTTGGTTACTATTCCTGTGTGATTACATGGTGTGTTTTCTGCCCATATGTTTTCACTTTTATGATGGTTATTCAATTGTCATTTTTGTCTAACTGAGTTGGAGACAACACAGTCCCCATACAACATAACTACACCCACACCTCCTGAAGCATTACTTACAGAGTGAGAGTCACCACGTTCTTCTCCACCAACAGGCCTATGATAAACAACCACCAAGAAGACACTGACTCACCCTTGGCTGCTCTTCACAAACAGTTAACAGAGATCTAAATACAACAATGTCACAATGTCTCAGAAACAACAGACCATGACAGTCCACAAAAAGAAGCAAGATAAAATGGTAGAAACAAGAGAGCAGGAT
>NW_006933031.1:1869-3425 GCF_000298275.1 Orycteropus afer afer
CTTAGAGACAAAGACAAAAATAGACTAAAAATCAAAGATCGGAAAAAGATATACCAAGCAAATGGCAACCGTAATGAGCAGGAGTGGCAATATTAATTTCTCATCAAATTGACTTTAAGACAAAAACCACCATATGAGACAAGGAAGGACATTATATAATGATTAAAGGACAAACTGAACAAGAAAATATAACCATAATAAATATCTTTGGACCCAATGAAAGAGCCACAAAATACATAAATCAGACTTTAATAAAGTTGAAAAGGCAAACAGATAACTCCACAGTCATAGTGGGAGACTTTAATACACAACTTCCAATGAAAGTAGAACAACTGGAAAGAAACTCAACAAAGATGCAGAAGAGCTAAACAATACAATCCACCAACTTGACCTTAAAGACATCTACAGAGCACTTCACCCTACAACACAATATACATTCTTTTCCAGTGCACATGGAACATTTTCCATGATAGATCATATGTTAGGTAATAAAGCAAACCTTCATAAATTTAAAAACATTGAAATACTGCAAAGCATCTTCTCAGATCATAATGCTATTAAATTAGAAATCAATGATGGGAAGATCAATGGAAAAAGAGTAAACACATGGAAACTGAAAAACACCCTCCTTAAGAATAAATAAAAAGTGAAATTGAAAAATTCCTTGAATCAAATGAGAATGAGAACACAACATACCAAAATCTTTGGGACACAGAAAAGCAGTGATCAGGGGCCAATTTATAGCAATAAATGCACACATTAAAAAAGAAGAAAGAGCCAAAATCAACACTTTAAATCAACATATCCAACAATTAGAAAAAGAAAAGACTAAGGTCACCAGAATAAAGGAAATAATAAAGATTTGTGCAGAAATCAGTGAAGCAGAAAACTGAAAGGCAATAGAAAAACATCAACAAGACCAGAAGTTGGTTTTTTCAAAAGATCAATAAAATTTGCAAACCACTGGAAAAATTAAGAAAGCAAAAGAAGGAGAGAATACAAATAACACAAATAAGAAACATCACAATAGCCCCAACTGAAATAAAAAGGATCATATCAGGATACAATGAAGAACTGTACTCCAATAAATTTGAAAATCTGGAAGAAATGGACAGATTTCTAGAAACACACCACTTACTTATGTGGAAAAGTTGGACATATCCACAACAAAAGAGGAAATTGAACAGGTCATCAAAAAATTAGCAACAAAAAAAAAGTCCTGGCCCAGACGGTTTCACCAGAGAATTCTACCAAACATTCAGAGAACAGATACCCAATCCTACTCAAACTATTCCAAAACATAGGAAAGGATGGAATCCTCCCTAACACATTTTATGAAGTAAGCATAACCTTGATACCAAAACCAGGCAAACACATCACTCAAAAGGAAAACTACAGCAAGGGGGGAGGTGGAAGATGGCAGACTAGATAGAAGGACTGCACAGACCCTCTTCAACAAAGAAAAGGGAAACCAATTGACACAGACACAAAATTTAATCTTGGACCCCTTAGCCTTGAAGAGAAGGATACAGAAGTAGACTAAACCCCAACTAGCA
>NW_006933032.1:0-624 GCF_000298275.1 Orycteropus afer afer
CCCAACCTTCCTTCCGAGGAGTGGCTGGTGGGTTTGAACTGCCAGCCGTCTGGTTAGCAGGCAAGTGTCTTAGCCACTATGCTACCAGAGCTCATATATATATATACACACACACACACATATATATATATATTTATAAACCAATAAAAAAAAACTAATATGCATGTGTATTTTTATTCTTTCCAATCCTTTCCAAGTCTTTTCAAGTCTTTCTCTTGCTCTGCTCTGTATATTGGGACCTACATTTCTCCAACCTTCTGGCTTTTTGGTTGACGTGGAATTGCTAGCAGCAAATCTCCCCTCTGCTGTTCTGGAGGTACAGCACCTTTTCATTAGTTCCAATTTCAAGTAAATAGTCCCATCGTGGCTTTTATTCCTTCCTAAGACCCCTGCTTTTCACAGAACTCTGATACCACTTCCTTCTGCCATTCTAGTCTGGTCTTAAGTATAGAAATGGCTTCCAGCTCTTCTTAACCTCTAGTTTTCCAATATTTGGAAAAAAAAAAAAAAGTTTCCTCTCACCTAATTCACAGATTATATTGCCTTTGTTTGAGAGATCTGACAGAGTTTCCTCCCTATCATACTAAATCCTGATTAATAAAGTGAGAGATAATAAACTTAGGT
>NW_006933032.1:2309-3589 GCF_000298275.1 Orycteropus afer afer
ATATATACATATATACATATATACATATATACACTGCCATCAAGTCAGTCCCAACTCATAGCGACCCCTTCTTGGGTTTCTGAGGGGTCTTAGGGACATACATATATATATAAATGTGTGTGTTTTTTTAATTTTTATTTTTTTAATTAAGACAGAGATAACCACCAACATCATGTTAGCATGAAAAGCTGAAGAAAGTTATGTTTTTCTGATACAACTGCTTATTCTACATGGTGTTTATTGCAAGGCAGCTCTCTTTCTGGTTTTTGTTTTCAGTTACATGAAATCTCTTCTCTGGCTTATGTTTTGGCTATTTTATTGTAGTTTACCTTATGATTGAAAATAAGGACATGTTACAAAAATTGTAAGGCACAAGTCTAAAACTTAGATGAAATAGTATGGCATAGTGCCTATGACATTTGACTGCTAACCAAAAGGGTGGCAGTTCAAACCCACCAGCCACTCTTTGGAAGGGAAGTTGGGCAATCTAATTCTGTAGTGATACTGCCTTGGAAACACAAGGAAGGGTCAATATGAATTGGATTCAACTCAAAGGCAGTGAGTTTGTTTGTTTTTTTTTTTAAACATAAAATATGTAAAAATTTGTGTAAGGTAAAAAATATGAATATTTTACTATCTACTAAATAAAATTCTGGTAGCATAGTGCCTAAGGCAGTTGACTGTTAATCAGAAGGCTGGAGGTTCAAACCCACCAGCCACTACTCAGAGGGAAGATGGGGCAATCTACTTCCCTAGTGATACTGCCTCGGAAACCCAAGGAGGGGTTGCAATGAGTCGGGTCCGACTTGATGGCACATAACAACAACAACAATAACAACAAATAAAATTATTTCTTTCAAGTCTGTCTTAGTCTGGAAGCTCTGCTGAAACCTGTCCATCATGGGTGACCCTGCTAGTATTTGAAATACTGATGGCATAGCCTCCAGCCTCACAGCAACATGCAACTCACCACAGGATGACACACATACGGATGTTGTTGTTAGGTGCCATCAAGTTGTTTCTGACTCGTAGTGACCCCAAGCACAGCAGAATGAAACACTGTCCCATCCCGTGCCAGCTCCATGATCCCTGCTACACCTGAACCCATCATTGCAGCCACTGTGTCAATCCATCTCATTGAAGGCCTCCCCCTCTTTTGTCAACCCTCCATCCTACCAAGCATGACATCCTTCTCCAGGGAATTGTCCCTTCTGACAACATGACCAAAATAAGTGAGACGAAGTTTGACCATTCCTGCTTCCAAGGAGCATTTCAGGTGC
>NW_006933033.1:0-1398 GCF_000298275.1 Orycteropus afer afer
ATGATAACATGATTCGTAAACATAATGAGCTCAGGACAGAAAATAATACGGAATAAAGAAACCAGGGACACCATGAAAAAACACATAACAAAATGACAGCAACAAATTCAAACTTATCAATAATTACCCTGAATATAAATGGATTAAATGTACCACTCAAGACACCAAGAGTTGCAAATTGGATAAGAAAACAAAATCCATCAATATGCTGCCTACAAGAGACACACCTTAAAGATAAAGAAAAAAATAGACTAAAACTCAAAGGTTGGAAAAAGATATATCAAGCAAATGGCAACTGTATGAGAGCAGGAGTGCAATAATAATTTGTGATCAAATTGACTTTAAGACAAAAAAACACACAAAAAAAGACAAGGCAGGACATTATATAATGATTAAAGGATTGACTGAACATGAAGATATAACCATAATAAATTTCTATGGACCAAATGAAAGAGCCACAAAATATGTAAATCAGACTTTAAAAGAGTTCAAAAGCCAAATAGATGACTCCACAGTCATAGTGGGAGACTTTAAAAGACCACTTTCTTTGAAAGATAGAACAACTGGAAAGAAACTCCACAAAGATGTAGAAGAGCTAAACAATACAATCTACCAAGTTGGCCTTATAGACATCACCAAACAGCAGCACAATATACATTCTTCTCCAGTGCACATGGAACATTTTCCATGATAGACCATATGTTAGGCCATAAAGCAAGACGTAATAAATTTAAAAATATTGAAATACTGCAAAGCACCTTCTCAGATCATAATGCTATCAAATTAGAAATCAACTATAGGAAGATCAACAGGAAAAGAGTAAATACATGGAAACTGAACAACACCCAGCTTGAGAAAGAGAATAGATCAAAATTGAAATTCGAAAATTCCTTGAATCAAACAAGAATGAAAACACAACATACCAAAATCATTGGGACACAGCAAAAGCAGTGATCAGAGGCCAATATACAGCAATAAATGCACACATCAGAAAAAAAGAAAGAGCCAAAATCAACACTTTAAACCGACATCTCCAACAATTAGAAAAAGAACAGCAAGAAAAACCTACAGTCAGCAGAAGAAAGGAAATAATCAAGTTTCGAGCAGAAATCAATGAAAGAGAAAATATAAGGGCTATAGAAAAAATCAACAAGACCAGAAGTTGGTTTTTTGAAAAGATCAATAAAATTGGCAAACCACTGCCAAATTTAACAAAAGAAAAGAGGGAGAGAATACAAATAACACGAATAAGAAACAAAATGGGTGACATCACAATAGAACCAACTGAAATAAAAAGGATAATATCAGGATACTATGAAGAACTCTACTCCAACAAATTTGAAAATCTGGAGGAAATGGACAGTTTTCTAGAAACACACCACTTACCTAAACTAACAC
>NW_006933033.1:2848-3766 GCF_000298275.1 Orycteropus afer afer
AAAAAAAAAAAAGTGGGAATAAATCTTACCATGGACACAAAAGACCTGTACAAAGAAAATTATAAAAAACTACTTCAAGAAACCATAAGGGACCTACATAAATGGAAGAACATCCATGCTTGTAGATAGGAAGATTGAACATTGTGAAAATGTCAGTTCTACCCAAAGCAATCTATACATTCAATGCAATCCTAATCCAGACCTCATCAACATTGTTTAGGAATATGAAAAAACAATCACTAACTTTATATGGAAATGAAAGAAACCTCTGATAAGCAAAGCACTATTGAAGAAGAAAAACAAAGTAGGTCTCACACTGCCAGATCTCAAAATCTACTATTAGTACAGCCACAGTAGTCAATATTGCCTGGTATTGGTTTAATGACAGATACATAGACCAATGGAATAGAATTGAGAACCCAGACACAGATCCATCAACCTCTAGTCAGCTGATCTTTGACAAAGGCCCAAAATCCATTAAATGGGGAACAGAATGTTTGTTTAATAAATGGTGTTGGTAAAACTGGAGATCCATTTGCAGAAAAATGAAACAAGATCTGTACCCCACACCATACATAAAAACAAACTCCAGATGGATCAAAGACTTAAATGTGAAACCTAAAACTATACAGTTCCTCAAGGAAAATGTAGGGGCCCTAACATATGGCATAAATAGACTCTCAAGCATAACTCAAAATGCACAAACAGTAGAAGAGAAACCACATGATTGGGAGCTTCTAAAAACTGAATTTTTACGTGCTTCCAAAGACTTCTCCAAAAGAGTTAAAAGAGAACCTACAGATTGGGAAAAAAATATTTGGTAGCAACCTATCTGATAAGGGACTTATCTCTAGAATTTAGAGAAAACTCCAACACCTCAATAACAAAAAGACAAACAATCCAATTAAGAAAAGGGCA
>NW_006933034.1:0-843 GCF_000298275.1 Orycteropus afer afer
TATCATGATGAAATATTTTTTAACAAAACATTTGCCATTTTACCCATTTTTCAGTGGACAAATCAGTGACGTTAAATACATTCACTGTGGTGTGTACCCATCACCACCATCCATTTCCAAACGTTTTTCATCCCCCCAGACAGAACCTCAGTGCCGTCTCCCCACCCCCTCAGCCCCTGGTAACCAAGAATTGACTTTTTCTGTATGCTTCTGTCTGCTGCAGATATTTCATGTGAGCGGGTCCCACAGTATCTGTGCTTTTGTATCTGACTTAGTTCACTCAGCGTCATGTTTTCAAGGTCTGTCCTTTTCTTTGGCTTCTTTAAAAGTCAGGTTTGCTGCGATATAATTTTCATGTAGTAAAATTTACTCTTTGATTGTACAGTTCTATGAATTTAACAATACACATAGTTATGCAACCACCACCATGGTCAGGAACATTCCGTTTCCTCAAAAGGGTTTATGCCCCTTTGTACGCAACCCCCGGCCCCATTCTCAGTCCCTGGCAACCAGTCTTCTCTCTTCTGCTCCTGTAGTTTTCCCCTTTTCCACAATGTCATATAAGTGAAATTTTACAATCTGTGACCTTCTCAGTCTTTTTCTCTTACATAGCCTCATGATTTGAGATTTTTTCCATATTGTTGTGCCTATCAGTAATTTTTTTTTTCCTTTCTGGCAGTGCAGTGGTTAAAGCATTCAGCTGCTAACCAAAAGGTCAGTGGTTTGAACCCATCAGACAGTCTACAGGAAAAACTAGTCTGTGTCCATAAAGATTTATGGTAGCCTTGGAAACCCTCTGGGGACAGTTCCACTCTGTCCTCTAGGGGCGCTGTGAGTCAGAAT
>NW_006933034.1:2696-3492 GCF_000298275.1 Orycteropus afer afer
GTATCTCATTGTTGTTTTGATTTGCATCTCTCTGATGGCCAATGATTGTGAGCATCTTTTCATGTATTAGCTGGCCACCTGGACATCCTCCTTGGTGAAGTGTCTATTCATGTCTTCTGCCCATTTTTCAACTGGATGGTTAATTCCTTTGGTGTTGAGGCATTGGAGTTTTCTATAAATCTTAGAGATAAGTCCCTTGCCAGATGTGTAATTAGCAGCAAATATGAATTTGTGGCTGTCATTTTTGTCATGTACTTTTTCATTGTATTGATTTCTTTGTTCCATATAATTTTCTATGCTGAGCTCATTTTGTTTATGAATCATGTTCTCACTTCCTTCATTGCTATTGTTTTAATATTTATGCTGGTCCTCTTTTTTATTTTGATGTGAAGGTTCATCATTATTTTTTGAGGTTACCCTGTGATTTATAGTTTTCTTCCCAAGTTTAGAACAATCCGTTCTCTCCTGTAGTTGTCTTGACTTCCCTACCATCTAGAAGTTCTATAACGACACAGATTTTTTTTCCCTCTTTTTGGTTTGTAGTTGTCCTCATTTGTCGGTTGGTGTCTCTAGTTCCCTGTTTACAAACTTATACGCTTATTTACTTTGGATACTTCCATAGCTGGGTTGGTTTCTGGGTTATGTCATCATGTGTGTTAATGGTCAGTTGTTGTTGGTTCTTGTTGCTTCTCTGTCCACAAGACTCCCTTTAGCATCTCTTGTAAGGTTGGTCTGGTTTTAACAAATTCCCTTAATTTCTGCTTATCTGGAAATGTCCCAATTTCACCATCATATT
>NW_006933035.1:0-664 GCF_000298275.1 Orycteropus afer afer
TGGTTTTGGTATCAAGGTTATGCTTGCTTCATAAAATGATTTAGGGAGAATTCCATCCTTCTCTATGTTTTAGAATAGTTTGAGCAGAATTGGTATCATTTCTTCTGTGAATGTTTTGTAGAATTCTCTGTGAAACCATCTTGGCCAGGACTTTTTTTAGTTGGTAGTTTTTTGATGACCTGTTCAATTTCTTCTTTTGTGACGGAGCTGTTCAACTTTTCCACATCAGTCTGTTTTAGTTTAGGTTAATGGTGTGTTTCTACAAATCTGTCTATTTCTTCCAGATTTTCAAATTTGTCAGAGTACAATATTTCATAATATCCTGATATTATCCTTTTTATTTCAGTTGGTTTTGTTGTGATGTCACCCATTTCATTTCTTATTTGCATTATTTGTATTCTCTCCCTCTTTTCCTTTGTCAAATTTGCCAGTCATTTATTAATTTTATTGATCTTTTCAAAAAACCATCTTCTGGTATTGCTGATTTTTTCTATTGCCCTTCTATTTTCTGTTTCATTGATTTCTGCTCAAATCTTGATTATCTCCTTTCTTCTGGTGACTGTGGGCTTTTCTTGCTGTTCTTTTTCTAATTGTTGGAGATGTTGGCTCTTCTTTTTTGATGTGTGCATTTATTGCTATAAATTGGCCTCTGATCACTGCTTTT
>NW_006933035.1:3379-3892 GCF_000298275.1 Orycteropus afer afer
AAATATAATTCTTTTGAATTCCTTATCAGAGAGTTCCAATGCTGCTTCTTCCTCAGGGATGTGTTCTGTGTCTGTATCCTGTTCCCTTGTTTCTAACACTTTATCTTGCTTCTTTTTGTGGACTGTGATGGTCTGTTGTCTCCGAGGCATCATTGTATTGTATTAAGATCTCTGTTAATTGTTTGCTAAGAGCAGCCAAGGGCTCCTTTTTTTTTTTTTTTTTTTTTATGTTTGGCCCGTTGGTGGAGAAGGAGGTGCTGGCTCTTGCTCAGTAAGTCAATTTGCAGAAGGTGTGGGTGTACTTGTATCTTATGGGGACTGATGCTGTCTCCCTACTCAGTTAGAGAAAAATTACAATTGAATAACCATAAAAAAACTGAAAGCACATGTAAAAAAAATGCACCATGAAATCACATAGGAACAGTAACCCAAAAAAATAAAAAGGGAGAAAAGAAGAAGAAAACAGGAAAAACTGCAATATCTGGGGATAGGGTACTAACTGAAAAAAGGAAG
>NW_006933036.1:0-544 GCF_000298275.1 Orycteropus afer afer
ACTATGAGACCAGAAGAAGTAGATGGTGCCTGGCTACCACGGTCATCCACTTGGAAGGAGATCTATATGTAGGAGATCCTTGTTAGAGAGGGGGAACAGTGTGGAACAAAACTCAAAATCATTTGGAGAAAGAAAGTGGGGGGAACTAGGTTTGCTGGTCCAATAGAGCCTGGTGGAACGACTGAGACTATGACCCTTAGCTGCCCTTCAGGTCTGGAATTGAACCCACACCTGAGGTTTCCAGCCAAATAAAAGACTGGCATATGAGTTGAGCATTTACTTCTAGTAGATACACTACTTGGAGAGAACAATCATGGGAGAAAGAAGGGCTGCTTATGCACAAGGAGACACCTCAGGGGGCAGGAATGCATAGAGGGTTGGACACAGGGAAGAGGTAACTGTGGGGAGGAAGTGGGAGGGGAACTGTTGCATTGTGATAAACTATGGTCAATGTCATGAGACAAAGTATATGTGAACCGCAGCATGGAAAGTAAATTTGCTCTGTAAACCTTCACCCAAATCACAATTTAAAGGAAAAAAAAAA
>NW_006933036.1:3239-3985 GCF_000298275.1 Orycteropus afer afer
TTAGAAAAAGAACAGCAAGACAAGCCTACAGTCACCAGAAGAAAGGAAATAATCAAGATTCGAGCAGAAATCAATGAAACAGAAAATAGAAGGGCTATAGATAAAATCAACAAGACCAGAAATTGTTGTTGTTTTTTTTAAGATCAATAAAATTGACAAACCACTAGCAAACTTAACAAAGGAAAAGGAGAGAATACAAATAACTCAAATAAACGAAATGGGTGACATCACAACAGAACCAACAGAAATAAACTAGATAATATCAGGATACTCCAACAAGTTTGAAAATCTGGAAGCAATGGACAAATTTCTAGAAACACACCACATACCTTAACTAACAAAGATTGATGTGAAAAAGTTGAACAGGCCCTTCACAAAACAAAATATTGAACAGGTCATCAAAAAAATTACTAACTAAATAAAATCCTGGCTCAGATGGTTTCATCACAGAATTCTACAAAACATTCAGAGAAGAACTGATAGCAATCCTACACAAACTATTCCAAAATATACAAAAGGATGCAATCCTCCCTAACTCATTTTATGAAGCAAGTATAACCTTGATACCAAAACCAAGCAAAGACATCACTCAAAAGAAAAACTACAGACCAAAATCCCTCATGAATTTAGATGCAAAAATTTCCAACAAACTCCTAGCCAGTAGACTGCAACAACATATCAAGAAAATCATTCATCATGACCAAGTGGGGTTCATATCAGGTATGCAGGGATGGTTCAACATTAGA
>NW_006933037.1:0-765 GCF_000298275.1 Orycteropus afer afer
CTACCAGAGCTCCTAGGATATATACCTAGAAGTGGAATTACTGGATCAAATGGTATTCTATTTTCAAATTTTAAAGGAAATGTCATACCATTTTCCAGTGATTGAACAATTCTATAGTCCCATCAGCAGCATATGAGAGTTCCAATCTCTTCACATCCTCCCAGCATTTGCTGTTTCTTGTCATATTGAATTTTGTTATTAATGCTTAGGTGACATGACATCTCATTGTTGTTTTGAGTTACATCTCTCTAATGGCTAGTGACCACGGTAATTTCTTTATATGCTTCTTGGTTGCCCAAATGTCTTCTTTGATAAAGTGCTTATTCATGTCTTTTCCCCATTTTTTTTTTTTTTAAATTAGATCACCTTTTTTTTGTTGAGGGATTGAAGTTTTATATAAATTTTAGAGATTGGTCCCTTGTCAGGTATGAAATTGCCATATATTTTCTTCTCACACTTTAGGTTCTCTTTTGACTCTATTAGAGCAATCTTATGAGCATAAGTATTTTTAGGAGGTACCAATCATCTACTTCGTCTTCTGATGTTTTGCATTTTTGTTTATGTTTTATAGATTTATGCCATACTTTAGAGTCCCTAAGTTAGCTCTTAATTTTTTAACTTCATAATCTTTATAGTATTAGGTTCTATATTTAGATTTTCGATCTGTCTTGACTTAGTTTTTGTATACGGTGTTAGATAATGATCTCGTTTCATTTTTCTGCAAATGAATAACCAGTTTTGCCTGCACCATTTATTAAAGATTCT
>NW_006933037.1:1810-3380 GCF_000298275.1 Orycteropus afer afer
TATTTTACTGAAAGGTTTTATCAGGAACAAGTTTTGGATTTTATTAAATGCCTTTTCTGAATCAAATGAGATGAACATGTGTTTCCCTTCCTTTGTTCTCTATATATACTGTATTATGTTGCTTGTCTAATGTTAAGCCATTGTTGCATATGTGGTATAAATATTGCTTTAGTTGTGGCATATTATTATTATTATTATTTTATTGTGATTTGGGTGAAAGTTTACAGATCAAATTCATTTTCCATACAGCAGTTCACATACACTTTGTGTCACGACATTGACTACAATTTACCTCAATGCAACAGCTCCCCTCCCACTTCATCCCGATAGTGTCCTCTTCCCTGTGTCCATCCCTCCATGCACTCCTACCCTCTGCTCTCTCTCCCTGTGCATAACACCCCTTCTTTTTCCCACAATTGTTCTCTCTAAGGAGTGTATCTACCTCAGGTAAATGTTCAATTCATATGCTTGTTTTTTGTTTGGCTGGAAGACTCAGGTGTTCAATTCCAGACCCGAAGGGCAGCTATGGGCCATAGTCTCAGTGATTCCACCAGGCTCTATCAGACCAATAAACCTGGTCCCCTTTTTCTTTTTTTTCCTCCAAATGATTTTGAGTTTTGTTCCACATTGTTCTCCCTCTCCATCCAGGATCTCCTAGATAGATCCCTTTCCAAGTAGTTGACAGTGGTAACCAGGCACCATCTAGTTCTTCTGGTCTCATAGTCATTTAGGCTGCAGATCACATTGTGTACCAGTCACTAGGACTAATTGTTTCCATGAGTCTTTGGTTTTCTTCATTCTTCTTTGCTCTGTACAAGGAGAGACCTATCATTGCATCTAGATGGCTGCTTTCAAGCTTTTAAGTTCCCAGTCACTACTTGCCAAAGTAGGAGGTGGAATAATGTTTTGTGTAGTATGTTATGCCAATTGAGCTTGATGTCCCCTGCAACTAGGGTCCCGAGCCCACAGGTCCAACTACTCACCCTTTCTGGGTAGCTGGCTGTGACCAAGAAGTGACCACACACTTGTCCCTTGCCAGCTCTACTATACACCTGGGAATTCTCACAGAGCATAGCAATACACTTGTAGAACCATTGTCTGCCAACCCTATACATGATCTTGAGTACCTAATAGTTCATCTTGTCCACCCATCTATCCACCTGTATTCCCATATTTGCCTTCACTGACAGTGCAGTATTGTATGTGCAAAAGGGTTCATCTTTGTTGTCTGCACCTCTTATGTACCTTTCTATATCTTCCTCTTCCCCAGTGCCACCATGTTGATCACTCACATTTGGTACATTGCCCTTTTCTTCACCCGAATCAATACTTATCTCTATCTATCTAACAGTGTTATTATTCATTTTTATATGTTGTTTATTCTACTGTCTAGAATGTTTTTGAGAATTTTTGTAACTATTTTCTATTTTAGAGATGTCTTTGCCTGGGTTTATAATCAGTATTACATTTACTTCACAAAATGAAATTTGGAGTATTCCATTCCATCCATTGCTATGTTCTGAATATTTTGATCATAATTGGTGTCAGCTCTCATCTGAATGTTTAGTAG
>NW_006933038.1:0-3513 GCF_000298275.1 Orycteropus afer afer
TCTCACCCTCTGTGGGCCTCTGCTTCATCAAACATGATGTTTCCTTCCAGTGATTGACCCCTCTGGATGATGTGTTCAATATTTTGTTGTGTTCTGTAATGTTTCTTAGAGGTAGATTGACAGGCCTTTCTTCTGGGTTTGTCTTAATTTGATACAGGTGCTGAGACCTGTCCAGCCTTAGTGACCTTACTGGCTTTGCAATACCAGTGGCATAACTTCCAATGTCACAGCAACATGCAAGTTACCACAGTAATGACAAAGTGACTGAGGAGTAGTGGATAAGAATGATAGTGGTGGGATATTGGCCTGAAAAGATAGATAGGAGCCAGGTCATTTAGGTTCTTGTTGGTTTTGCTAAAGATATGGCAGTGCAATGCAAAGCCATTGATAGTTTTTATGAAAAGGAGTGATAGGATTAATTTACCATTTAATAAGCTGCTGCTATGTAAAGAATGAATTGGAGGAAGAAAAGAAAGAACATGGATAGAGCAGTTATAATGCCAAGATAGTGGCTTGGCTTGGATAAGGGGGTGGATAGTAGAAATAAAGAGAAGTAGATTCGTCTGAAATATACTTTAGAGATTGATTGACTGGAACTTGTTCATGAGTTGGATGTGAGTGAGGAATTAGGATGAATGAAGGTGCCCTTATTGCCATGGGGAAGACCTGGAAAAGTAACAGATTTGAGGAAGCAGATTAAAATTTAGTTTTGGAACACTGAACTCCATATGCTTTTAAGACAATACTCATAAAATATCTAGGGATAAACTTAACGAGAAATATGCAGTTGTCTATATGAATAAAACTATAAAACTCTATTGAGGGTCATAAAAGAAGATTTGAATCAATGGAGTGTCATACTTTGCTCTTGTATTGAAAGACTCAATATTGTAAAGATATAAATTTTTACTAAATAAATCTATAACTTCAATGCAAGTTCAATCAAAATTTCTATAGTAATTTTTACATGGAACTTACACCAATTTCCAGGAACATTCTCTAAAAGAAGAGTAATGAGAAATAACCTGTTCCACCATGTATTAAAATATATTATAAAACAACAAAATTTATAACAGCAGAATACAGATGCAAGAATACACAGATAGATGAATGATATGGAATAAAGTACAGAAATAGACCGATGAATAGATGATGATTTAGTGTATTACAGATAGCATTTCCAGGTGATGGGAGAAAAGACAGATTATTCAGTAAGTGGTTTAACGACAACTGAGTAGTTATGCAGAGAAAAAAAGAAATAAAGTTAGACCTGTTGGTCATTCATGAATATCTGCCTCATTCTTTTTATCTGCTATATACACTTCTGTAGCTTTAATATTAATTACTTTATTCTTTTTCATATTGATGTACTTTTAGGATTTTTTTCCTTCTTTTGTCATTATAAACAATCATGTGAAAAGAAAATATTTATATAGCATCTCTAGACAAATATACAAGTCCTTTCATAGGGACCTTGTTGATTCTGAGATGTGTAATTACTGGGTCAGAAAGGATGTGATGTTGTTTTTTAACTACTGTCAAATTGCCATTTAAAGTGGCTGTCCCAAATTACATTCTAGCATCAGGGGATGAGAAAAGAAAATCAAAATAAGCCCAAAGAAAATAGAGGGATCAAGTTACTAATAAAAAAAGCAGAAGTAAGTGAAATAGAAAAAAAACAATAGAGATGTTCAATAAAAACTGAAGCTGGATTTTTTGAAAGAAAGATAAAACACACAAACTTTCTTCAAGTATAAGCTAGACAAAAACAGAAGACAGAAATTATATAAGGAATAATGAAGGAGATATATTATGGATACAGAGGAGATTTTTAAAATTAGGAGAGAACTTTGTACAGTACCTTAGCTAAAGATAGGGGGTAATGCAAAAACTGCATAGAATGAAAGTTGCCACTAAAATTCCTTCATAAGATGTGCTGACATGGGAGATGGGTACACACTTGCAGAAAGGGGACACTTTTTCTTAAGCTTTGAATCTCATAATTGATTCTTTGAGCATTAGCTAAAATACCTGTTTGCATTTAGTGGCTAACTTATATGAAAAATACCTTTAAACCATATAATCACCCTTAGAGTGGTGAGGTTCTCAAACCATGAGAACACAGACACTGAGATTGACTCCATGAAAAACAGATTCACATCTTGTTCATGGGAAGACTTTACTTCTTTAGCAGAAAGAACTGTCCATGAGGTTTAAATTTTGAGCCTCTCTCTGTCTTCTTTTTTTCTTTTAAGAAAATAATAGCATATGTATTGTTGAATTCACATGTGATAAATGTATGGATGATATGACTCAACTGTATAACTTCATACTAATTGTTCTGGTTACCCAGTGCCACTCTGACAAGAGCATACAGCAAATGGGATGGCCTTAACAAACAGGAGTTTATTCTTACAATTTGGAGCCTTTAAGTCCAAGTTCAAAGTGCCAGGCTCTAGGTGATGTGTGAAAGCCCCTCGACCTTGGGCTTCAGCTCTGCTTCTTGCTCCTGGCCCACTGAAGTTAGAGGCATCTCTCCACTCAGGTAGCTAACTATTGGCTGCTGAGGCTAACAAATCCAAGGTCAACAAATAAAATGGCACAATCCCGATGTTACCAAACCACATGACAGCCAGTAATTCAAGCCATCAAAAGTCTCAAGGTTGGCGGAGCATGGCAGGCTGCTGAGCAATGACATGGCTACATGTAGGGTTCAAGAGTGCCGTAAGCTAGAGACCATTCCCAAAGCTGCTGCTTATATACCAGAAGCAGACCACATACTCAAAGGCAGCTACTCAGCTGCTCCCAGTAGATTCCACCATGGAGTTGATTACCAGACTCATCATAGGGAATACTACATCCAGTTGCCCAGCCACTCAACCAGGCCCAGCCAAGTTGACACAAAAACATAACCACCACACTAATACATTTGAAAACCTAGATAAAATGGAAAAAAAAAAGTCAAAGTAAATATAAATTCTCAAACTGGTCCAAGAAAATACTCATAAAAAATAGAAAAAGTAGTCAAATCCCCACCTACCAATATGCCCTTCCCTCCCTGTCTCCAACACCACCAATCTCAGGAAATAGCTCATCTCATTTTATATTTCAAAGCATAGAAAAATATGGGTGCCCACCAGTCTTATTTTATAAGTCTAGTTTTATTCTGATATCAACAACAAAAAATAGAATTATAGACTAATCTTACTTATGAATATAGAAGCAAAAACTGTAAATAAAAAATGGTACATAATTGAATCTAGTGGTGTATGAAAAGACTAATATATCTTGATCAAATAGGATTTATTTGAGAAATCTAAGTTTGAGAATCAATGTGACCATCAACATAAATCTCTGTATTCACAGATTAAAGTGAAAAAATCATTCAGTGAATATTGGGAAGATATTTGTTAGTGCAACATTTGTTCATTATTAAAAACAGTATAAATGGATATAAGGGGTATATGCCATTTAATACTTAACTATACTTAATTGTGAATTTTTAGAAAAATT
>NW_006933039.1:0-1034 GCF_000298275.1 Orycteropus afer afer
ATGAGTATCTGACTGGAATTAAAATTCATCAATTTTAGCCCACCTCATCATTTACACTTTTGGCTCAACTGTCTTAAGTTTATAAGACCTTTCTTTCTCTCTTTTGAAAAAATGTTAATTGTGATTTGGGTGAAAGTTTACAGAGCAAGTTCATTTTCTATACAGCAGTTCATATACATTTTGTTTCATGACATTGACTGCAATTCCCCACAATGTAACAGCTCTCTTCCCATTTCCACCCTGTAGTTACCTCTTCTCTGTGTCCTTCTTTTCTAAGCATTCCTGTCCCCCTGAGCTATCTCCCTGTGCAAACACTGCCCTTCTGTTCTCCCATGATTGACCGGTCTAAGGAGTATATCCACCTGATGTAAATGATCACCCTATATGCCTATCTATTGTTGGGCTGGAAGCCATGGGAGTGAGTTCAGTTCCAGACCTTAAGGGTAACTAGGGAGTCTCTAGTCTAACTAGTCTCAGGGGTCCCACCAGGTAATATCAGACCAGTAAACCTGGTCATTTTTATGATTTTGAGTTTGGTTCCATATTGTTTTCCCACTCTATCCAGGAACTCCTAAACTGATCCCTTTCCACGTGGTTGACAGTGGTAGCCAGGCACCATCTAGTCTCATGGACATATAGGCTGAGGAGCCCATGGTCTGCTAGTCCCTTGGAGTCATTATTTCCATGCATCTTTGGTTTTCTTCATTCTTCTTTGCTCTGGACGATCAGAGACCCATTGCTGCATCTAGATGACCACCTGCAAGCTTTTAAGACCCCAGTCGCTATTCGCCAAAGTTGGATGTGGAACAGTTTTTGTGTAGTATGTTATGCCAGAGACTTTTGTTTCTTATCACTGATCAGCACATTCAGTTTTGCATTTTCTAGTCACTGTATAGGAGTTCTGGAAGCATAGTGCCTAAGGCACTTGAGTGGTAACCAGAAGGTTGGTGGTTCAAACCCACCAGCCACTCCTCGGAAGGAAGATGGGGCAATCTACTTCCATAGTGATACTGCCTCGGAAACCCAAGGAGGGG
>NW_006933039.1:2124-3474 GCF_000298275.1 Orycteropus afer afer
CCACATTGTTCTCCCTCTTTATGCAGGATCTCCTACATCCCTTCCAAGTGGATGGACTGGCTTATTTTCTGAAGTTGATCATCCCACCTTTCTTCCCAGTCTAAGTGTGGAAGCGCTGGTAGAACCTGCCCACCTTGGGTGGTCCCGCTGCTACTTGAAATATAGGTGGCATAGATTCCAACATCATAGCAATATGTAAGCCACTACAGGATAACAAACTGACAAAGGGCTGATGGGTAGTAATGTTATTTTGGCCTTAAAAAGTTTGAAATCTGAATTATGTGTGTTCTAAGACTACTGACCAAGTTTTATGCTGCATTAAAATTTAAACTGAACAAGGATACCCTCATTTAAAAATAATTTTTCCATACTTCTATATTTTTCTACACCGTCTTCAAGAGTAAGAGAAATATAACAAACAACAAAGCAAAGCTTCTGATACAATAATTATTATTATGCTGGTTCAAAGACTTTTTGAAATAGTGGATAATAAACATGACAGAACTGAAACAGAAAACTGAGACAGAATTGCTGTCTATGTGGCATGAAATGGAAGGAGACCAAAACAAAGTAAAATGACTTTTTAGGGCCAAACACACTGCTCACCATGAAAGAAAAGACTAATGTTCCAGCCCAACCCCAAAAGACTGGCTAAGAAACTCTCAAAGTTATTGAAAAGAAATGGGATACATTAAAGAGGGATTTTAAGAAAAGTATTTGCAATTATCTCCTTACCTTTCCTCCAACCAGTAAAAGGTCAGAAAAGAATTTTTCAACAGGTGGACATATTTGTCCGCCCAAATTCTCTCACTACTCATGATGCTGTTTATAGATCGCATTTTTTTCAAAGATCAAAAAAGGTTACTTCATGTTCAGTTTTTATGATAAATTAACTCATTTGTGTACCAAATTTATGATTTTCTAACAATACATTTTTATTTGTTTTATCTGCTAATAATTTATATTAGAATTAAAACATATAGTCAGTTTGTATTTTACTTGAAGTGTTAAGATTAGAAACGTTCTTTTGATAATATTTTATTGGGTATAAGCACACCCATGTTCATCACAGCACTATTTACAATAGGAAAAAGATGGAAACAACCTAGTGTCCATCAACTGAGGAACGGATAACCAAACTATGGTACATACACACAGTGAAATACTATGCAACCCTAAAGAATAACGTAGAATCTGCAAACCACCACATAAGGTGGATGAATTTGGAGGACATTATGCTGAGCAAAATAACTCAATCACAGAAGGACAAATATTGTATCAGTCCATTATTATAAAAACTCAAGGAAAGGTTTATATATGGAAGGAAATTTTCTTTGTTTGTTACCAAGG
>NW_006933040.1:0-1566 GCF_000298275.1 Orycteropus afer afer
GCATTTGACTGCTAACCAGAAGGGTGGCAGTTCAAATACACCAGCCACTCCTCAATAGGGATACTGCTTCAGAAACCCAAGGAGGGGTCACTATGAGTTGGATCCAACTTGATGGCAGTGAGTTTAATATACGGTATAAATGGACTATCAAGCATAACTCAAAATGCCCAAACAGCTGAACATAAACTAGATGAATGGAACCTTCTGAAATTTACATTTTTATTTGCTTTCAAAGACTTCTCCAAAAGAGTTAAAAGAGAACCTACAGATTGGGAAAAAATATTCAGCAATGACATATCTGACAAGGGACTTATTTCTAGAATTTATAGAAAACTCCAACACCTCAACAACAAAAAGACATATAACCCAATTAAAAAATGGGCAGGACACATGAATAGACACTTTGCCAAGGAGGTTATTCAGATAGTCAACAAACATATGAAGAAATGCTCATGATCATTAGCCATTAGAGAGATGTAAATCAAAACAACAATGAGACACCATCTTGCCCCAGCACCAGTAGCAAAGTTCAACAAGACAGAAAATAACAAATGCTGGTAAGGATGCAGAGAGATTGCAACTCTCATACACTGCCAGTTGGACTGTAAAATGATACAACCATTGTGGAAAGCAGCATGATGAATCCTTAAAAAGTTGGAATTAGAAATATCATTTGATCCAGCAATTCCATTACCAGGCATATATCCTAAAGAAGGGAGAGCCAGGACAAGAAAAGATATATGTGCACCCATGTTCGTCACAGCACTATTTACAATAGCCAAAAGATGGAAACAACCCAGGTGCCTATCAACAGAAAAATGAATAACCAAGAATGGTACATACACACAAGGATACTGTGCAACCCTAAACAATGTGGAATCTGCAGAAAATTGCATACCGTGGATAAACTTGGAGGACATTGTGCTGAGTGAAATAAGTCAATCACAGAAGGACAAATATTGCATTAGTCTGTTATTATAAAAAGTCAAGGAAATGTTTATATAGGGAAGAAAATTTTCTTTGTTCATTACCAAGGGTGGGGTGGAAGGGGTGGCAACAGTGTGAGATAGGTAGAGACAAGTATTGATCTGGGTGAAGAGAAGGGCACTGTACCAAATGTGAGTGATCATCATGGTCACATTGAGGAAGAAGAAGACATAGAGAGGTGCATGGGAGGTACAGACAACAAAGATGAACCCTTTTGTACATATAGTACTGTGTTGTCAGTGAAAGCAAACATTGATATATGGGTGGATAGATGGATGGACAAGCTGAACTATTAGATATCTCTATGCATGGGCAAGTGTGCCCATGGCCATGTATAGGGTTGGCTGACAATGTTTCTACAAGTGTACTTGTATGTTCTGTAAGAATTCCCAGGTATATAGTAGAGCTGACAAGGGGCAAGGTTGTAGTCATTTCTTAGCCACAGCCAGCTACCCAGAGGGAGCGGGTAGTTGGACCCGTGGGCTCAGAACCATAGTCACAGGGGACATCAAGCTCAATTGGCATAACATACTACACAAAAACATTGTTCAACTTCTTACTTTGGCAAGTAGCAACTGG
>NW_006933040.1:2521-3253 GCF_000298275.1 Orycteropus afer afer
TAAGGGGAGGAAGTGGGAGGGGAGCTGTTGCATTGTGGTAAATTGTAGTCAGTGTCATGAGACAAAGTGTATGTGAGCTGTTGTATGGAAAGTGAATTTTCTCTGTAAACTTTCACCCAAATCACAATAAAATTTTTTTAAAAAAATGGAAAAAAGCTTTTGAAATTCGCCAAAGGAGATGTGCAAATGACCAATAAGCATAAGAAACTAAACTTAACATTTACAGTCATTCCAAAACCAAACCCACTGCCCTCAAGTTGATTCCAACTCACAATGACCCTAACTGGGTTTCCAAGGGTAAATCTTTACAGAAATGCATTGCTCCCTTCCATGGAGTGGCTGGTGGTTTTGAACCACCAGCCTTCTGGTTAGCAGTCAAATGTTTTAGGCACTGCAAATTAAAATTAATGCAAAATGAACAATTAAAATTAGAAAGATTAACAATAACCAAGTGTTGTTAAAGATGTAAAACACATGTAATGCTCACACATTTCTGATGAGATTTCAAAATGGTACAACCACTCTGAAAAACAGTTTGATAGTTACTTATAACATTTATCATTCACTTATACGTAATCCCACTCCTTGATATTTACCCAAGAGACATGAAAACATTTGTGTGTGTGTGTGTGTGTGATTTGGGTGAAAGTTTACAGAGCAAATTCACTTTCCATACAGCAGTTCACACACATGTTGTCTCATAACATTGACTACAATTTACCCCATGCAACA
>NW_006933040.1:3353-3840 GCF_000298275.1 Orycteropus afer afer
AGGCTCTACCAAGCCAGCAAACCTGCTCCCCCCTTTTTTTTCCTCCAAATGATTTTGAGCTTTGTTCCACATTCTTCTCCCTCTCTATCCAGGATCACCTACATAGATCCCGCTCTGAGTGGTTGACAGTGGTATCCAGGCACCATTTAGTTCTTCTGGTCTCATAGGCATATAGGCTGGGTGTACCAGTCACGAGGACTAATTGTTTCCAAGAATCTTTGGTTTTCTTCATTCTTCTTTGTTCTGGATGAGGAGAGAGCCATTATTGCATCTAGATGGTTGTTTGCAAGCTTTTAAGATCCCAGTCGCTACTCACCAAAGTAGGAGGTGGAACAATGCTTTGCGCAGTATGTTATGCCAATTGAGCTTGATGGCCCTGTGACTATAGTCCCGAGCCCACAGGTTCAACTACTCCATCCCTCTGGGTAGCTGGCTGTGACCAAGAAGTGACTACAACCTTGTCCCTTGTCAGCTCTACTATACCCCT
>NW_006933041.1:0-1552 GCF_000298275.1 Orycteropus afer afer
AATTTTAAAAAGATCTTTTGCAGCAGATTTTCCCAGTGCATTATGTCCTTTGATTGCTTGACTCCTGCTTTCAAGGACATTGATTGTGAATTCAAGTAAATGAAATCCTTGACAATTTCAATCTTTTCTTTGTTTTACATTGTTTATTGCCCCAGTTGTGGGTATATTTATTTTGTTTATGTTAAGGTGTAATCCATACTGAAGATCTTTGATCTTTGATCTTCAGTAAGTGAAAAAGTCCTCTTCACCTTTCAGCAAGCAAGATTGTGTCATCTGCATATTGCAGAATATTTATATGTCTTCCCCCAATCCTGATGTCATGTTCTTCTTCATATAGTCCAGCTTCTCAGATTATTTTTCATCATACAGACTGAATAATTGTGGAGCAAAGATACAACTCTGACACACACCTTTCCTGATTTTAAACCACACTGTATCTTGTGGTTCTGCCCAAATGACTGCCTCTTTGTCTATATATAGTTTCCACATAAGCAACAATGAAGTGTTCTGGAATTCCTATTCTTCAAAATGTTATCCATAATTCATTATCATCCACAGAGTCGAATGCCTTTGCATAGTCAATAAAAGACAGATAAACATTTTTTTCTGATATATTCTGTGATCAGCCAGAATGCTTCTACATCAGCAATGATATCCCTCATTCCAAGTCCTCTTCTGAATCTGGCTTGAGCTTCTGGAAGTTTCCTGTTGATGTTTTAGTGCAACCATTTTTGAATTATCTTCAGTAAAATTTTAATGGTGTGCACAATATTAATGATATTTGCTAATTTCCTTATTCTGGTGGATCAACTTTCTTTGGAATGGGCACAAATATGGATCTCTCCCAGTCTGCTGGCTATCCAAATTTCTTGGCATAGATAAGTGAGCACATCTGTTCTTGCATTCTTTTGTTGAAACATTTCAATTGGTATTCCCTCAATTTTTGGAGCCTTGTTTTTTGCCAGAACCTTCAGTGCAGCATGGACTTCTCTCAATACCATTTGTTCTTAATTATATGCTACCTCTTGAAACCACCACTCATATGTCAATTTGTCTGTCATAATGTGGTGGCTTGTGTGTTGCTAAAAGGTTGGAGGTTATGCCATTGGTATTTCAAATACCTGCAAGGTCACCCACAGTGGACAGGTTTCAGTAGAGCTTCCAGGCTAAGACAGACTGGAAAGAAGAATGGGACCATCCACTTCTCAAAAACTTGGCAAGTGAAAACCTTATGAATAGCAGTGAAACTGTCTGATATATTACTTGAAAACTTTATAAATAGCAATGAAACGTTGTCTGAAATAGTGCCAGAAGATGAGCCCATTAGGTTGAAAGGCACTCAAAATACAACTTGGGGAGAGCTGCTTCCACGAAGTAGAGTTGACCTTAATCAGTGGAGGGAATAAAGTTTCTGAGGCCTCCATTTGCTGATGGGACACAACTCAAAATGGGAAGAAACAGCTGCAGACAACCATTAATAATCGGAACATGGAATATATGAAGTATGAATCTAGGAAAATTAGAAGTTGTTAAAAATGAAATGGGACACATA
>NW_006933041.1:2080-3508 GCF_000298275.1 Orycteropus afer afer
TTTTTTTTTTTTTAAATAACATAAAGTGAGGTTACAGACCTGGATAGATAGTTATCCTCACCAAATAGCATACACAGGAATCAGATTGACTACATCTGTGGAAAGAGGTGATGGAAAAGCTCAATAAATGAGGCTGACTGTGGAATAGATCATCAATTGTTCATATGAAAATTCAAGTTGAAACTAAAGACAATTAAAACAAGTCCATGAGAACCAAAGTATGACCTTGATTATATCTCACCTGAATTTAGAGACTATCTGAAGATTAGATTGAACACCAATGACTAAAGACTGGAAGAGTTGTGGGATGACATCAAGAGCATCATACATGAAAACAAAAGGTCATAGAAATGGCAGGATGTCAGGACAGACTCTGAAACTTGCTCTTGAATGGAGAGTAGCTAAAGCGAATGGAAGAAATGACAAGATAAAAGAGCTAAACAGAAGATTTCAAAGAACAGCTTGAGAAGATAAAGTAAATTATTATAATGAAATGCGTGAAGACCTGGAGTTGGAAAACCAAAGGGCAAGAGCATGCTTAGCATTTCTCAAGCTGAAAGAACTGAGGAAAAAATTCAAGACCTGAGTTGCAATATTGAAAGATTCTATGGGCAAAATATTGAATGATGCAGGAAGCTTAAAAAGAAAGTGGAAGGAATGCACAGAATCACTGTACAAAAAGGAATTGGTTGATGTTTAACTATTTCAGGAGGTGGCATATGATCAAGAACCAATGGTACTGAAGGGAGAAGTCCAAGCTAAACTTAAGGCATTGGTGAAAAACAAGGCTCCAGGAATTGATGGGATACCCATTGAGATGTTTCAACAAACAGATGCAGCACTGGAAGCATATACTCATCTATGCCAAGTAATTTGGAAGACATGTACCTGGCCAACTTACTGGAAGAGATCCATGTTTGTACCCATTCCAAACAAAGGTGATTAAACAGAAAGTGGAAATCGTCAAACAATTTCATCAATATAACACCCAACTAAATTTTTTCTGAAGATAGTTAAAATATGGGGGAAGCAGTATATTGACAGGGGAACTTCCAGAGATGAAAGCTGGATTCAGAAGAGGCTGTGGAATGAAGGATATCATTGATCAGATGTCAGATGGCTCTTGGCTGAAAGCAAAAATATTTAGCAAAAACCAGCAAGATATTTACTTGTGTTTTATTGGCTATGCAAAGGCATTCAAATGTGTGGATCATAACAAATTATGGATAACATTCTGAAGAATGGGAATTCCAGAACACTTAATTATGCTCACAAGGAACCTGTACATAGACAAAGAGGCTGTCATTTGAACAGAACAAGGGGATATTGCATGGTTAATATCAGGAAGAGTGTGTGTCAGGGGTGACATACTTATTCAATCTGTATGCTGAGTAAATAATCTGAGAAGTTGGACTGTATGAAGAAGAA
>NW_006933042.1:0-3450 GCF_000298275.1 Orycteropus afer afer
CTTCGTCTCACCTATTTTGGTCATGTTGTAAGAAGGGACCATTCCCTGGAGAAGGATGTCATGCTTGGTAAGGTGGAGGGTCGACGAAAGAGGGCGAGGCTTTCAAGGAGATGGATTGATACAGTGGCTGCAATGATGGGCTCAAGTATAGCAGGGATCATGGAGCTGGCGCGGGATCAGGCAGTATTTCGTTCTGCTGTGCATGGGGTCGCTATGAGTCGGAAATGACTCAACCGCACCTAACAACAACAACAACAGTGGTATTTCTCTTACAGCAACACTAGAAAACTAAGACTTATGAACTTTTCAATCATTCTTTCATTCATTTAGATAATACATTTAAGAATGTAAGATTTGTCCCTAAGGTCACCTTTCAGTGAAATAATAGATTGGCACACAAAACAAAGGATAATACCTGTGAGTACGGGGCTCCATTAAAAGCCATCTTATATGAGACCAAAAGGCCAACAAGTACTCTAAAGCAAACATGATAACACCAGGATGGCAGGGAAATTAGAATACAGTCATGCATCACTTAACATCCATGATGCATTTTGTGAAAAAGGACGTTCTGTGATTTGGACATTTTGCCAACACCACACTTACACAAGAAGTATCCATGTTATGAACCACTTCCACTCCTAAATCTGTCTTTAAATCAAATTTGTATGTGTGAAAGAACAGTTAGAGACAGTTTGTATCTAATGTTAGTCAAATATTGTCTTAGTATATGGTATATAGTATACCTTTCTAAGCACAAAAAAATATTAGAGGAACACTTTCAGATACACTAAAGCATATTAAAACTCACTGCCATCAAGTCAACTTCGACTTATTATGAACCTCTTTGAGTTTCCAAGGAGGTAAATCTTTACGGAAGCAGATTGCCCAGTCTTCCTTCCACAGGGTGGCTGGTGAGTTGGAACCACCAACCTTCCGGTTAGCAGTCAGATACCTTAGGCGTTAAAGCATCTTAATATAGTAAAAGTAATAATGCATCTTAATACAGTAAAAATAATGCTTTGATGCATGTTGCAAAATAGTGCCTATGTGTTAATATGAACTGTTGTATGTATTTCACGTTTTTAATATAGAGGCCTTTATAGGGGTTGAGACCATTGATACATATGTGGTCAGATGTTGCCTGAACAGGTAGTATGCAACACATGACTCTACCAGAAACAGAACAATCAGAATGTAATTAATGAGAATTCTGACACATTGTGAAGAAGGTAACTAATGTTCCTGAACAACTTAAGTAGAAATTGTCAAATGTGAACTTAATTTGCTGTGTAAACTTTAACCTAAAATGAAAAATAAAATATTACTAAAAAAAAAAAAAAAAGAAGAAGAATCTAAGATGTTTCAAGTGTTTTCTGCTGCCACAATGTAAATCATGCCCCTGGAATTATAGAGCATAGAAGTCATGAGCAAAAGAAACAAAAATTCTTCCCTTCCGGGAACTAACATTCTACATGGAGAATACGGACAATAAACAAAAGAAATATGCTAAATATAAACAAAAAAACAACACACTGCCATCGAGTTGGATCCAACTCATAGTGACCCCTCCTTGGGTTTCTGAGGCAATATCACTACTGAAGTAGATTGCCCAACCTTCCTTCCAAGGAGTGGCTGGTGGGTTTGAATAGCCAGACTTCTCGTTAGCAGTCTTAGCACTATGCCACCAGAGCTCTCATGCAAATATACAGCGTATTAAATAGAGACAAGCCTTAGGCACTATGCCACCAGAGCTCTCATGCAAATATACAGTGTATTAAATAGAGACAAGCCCCACACATTAAAAACTAAAACAGAGAAGGGATATTGGAAATGCTGTGGGAGTAGAGGGTAACAGTTTAAAATAATATGGTCATGGAAGTTCTCAATAAGTGGTGGCATTTGAAAAAACAATTTAAAGGAGAAGAAAAACCAAATCAAGTGGTTACCTGGGAGAAAGTGTGTTCCAGAAAAAACAGATGCAAATGCTTTAAGGTGGAATCATGCATAAATATTTAAGGAAAGAGCAAGGAGGCCAGTGTGGCTGGAATGGATTAAGTTAGGAGAAAAGTAATAGAAGATAAAGGCATGAAGGGGGAGGGAAACTAGTGAACCATTGTAAAGACTTCAACTTTACTTTGAATAAAAGGACAATGTTAGGTTTTGTGCAGAGGAGACATTGGATTTAAATTAAGATGTAATAGAATCATTCTCCCTATTGTTTTGAGAATTGACCATACTAGCACAAGGAGCATAGCCATCTAAGATACAATTATTGGTCTGTACTCATCTGGGGCAAAAGAGAAAGAAGGAAACCAAAGACTCAAAAAAAAACTAGTCTACAAGACTAATAGTCCACATGCATCACACCCTCACCTATTATGAAACTAAATGCTAACAGGACATGGGGGTGGTATCTTCTGAGTTCCTCCAATTTCACGAGGGGGAAGCAGAGTCACCATCAGTGGCCCGAGGCTTATTTCTGTGAGGCCAGATATGCCACTGTCCTCTAGCCTTTTTGCCAATTTTAACACCAACTGTCCCTCCCACGGCACTCAGTTTCTCTGCTGGGTTTGATAATTCGTTGCAGTGACCACACAGAACTCACAGACAATACTGTTGTGGGGTTTATTAGGGAAGTAACAGGCTTCAATTCAGGTTCAGGAACATCCTCAGGTTACAATTCTTCAATTCAGACAGTTTTCCCGCTGCTATGCCTTCAGGCATGCCTCTCTGGCCCTTGGCCTCTAGGTCTGGCCTCTGCCCTACTTGGGCAAGTGTTACAAAGCACTTTTAGCTCTGGTACACACAGGTGCACCCCACTCCAGCAAGCCTCCTGCCTAAGGATACTCCACTTTCTTGCTCCATGGGCTGAAAAGCCCTCAGCTCTGTCTTGTGTCTCTTGGTTTCACTGTCATCATCTCTTGGCTAGGTGTCTCTCAGTCAGATAGATGTCTCTGACAAGGAGGTCCAGGGTAGGTGTCTCAGGTCCAAGGATGTTTTCCACTTCACCTCTAGTGCTTCTCTTTTATTGGCAGTGAGATCCTCCCTTAGCTTCTAGGAGGGCTCATTTCAATCCTGGCAGAGTGACAAAATTAAACAATCCCAACATTAGAATACCATACACCTTATTTGCATGGTCCCACCCAGTAATCTGCTAGGAGTCACAAAGACCATAGCTAGAAAAGCCATCTAAGTAATTCATTGCATCACATCAGAATAACTAGATGGTGTTCAGCTACCACTAACAACTATTCTGAGCAAGGACACAATAGATCTTCCTGGATAGAATCAGAGGAAAATGTAGACCAAACCTCAGTTCCTTAAAAAAGAAGAAGAAGAAGAAAGAAGAAGAAGGAGAAGAAGGAGGAGGAGGAAGAGAAGAAGAAGAAGAAGAAGAAGAAGAAGAAGAAGAAGAAGAAGAAGAAGAAGAAGAGGAAGAAGAGGAAG
>NW_006933043.1:0-3458 GCF_000298275.1 Orycteropus afer afer
TCTTCCACCACCCATTCTGTATTTCCCTTGCCCTCAGCAAGCACTTCAGCGGGTCGTGGTTCTTTGCCTGGTGGGGTGACCCAAACCTTCATTCCTGAGGGGTCTGTGCCCTTAGCAGTCATATCAGAATTGGGTTGCTGTAATTTTCCATTGACTTTAATCACAGGGCATGGTAGTACTAAGAGATGTACTAAAGTATCTCCTGTATTCCAGACATATTCTTCTTTACCTCCATTATGTAATGTCAATCCAATTTCTCCTTGGTATTAGGATCTATCACACCAGATACTACAGTAATGACCTTCTTTGTCTGTTGATCCAGAGGCATGAGGAAGCCAAAATGGCCATGTGGCATTCTTAACTTCCAGTTCAATGAAATCAGTATTGTGTCTCCAGATGGGAGTGTTCCTTCCTTTGGCAATAAAATCTCCAGACCTACCAAGCATAGGGGAGCAGGGACAAGAAGCAAATATTTTTTGAGAGAGTCACTAGGGGTAATACTAAGTGATACCACTCCCGTGTCCACCCTTTGGTTCCGGGACCCATAAATCCTGGCTATTGGGGAAACAGCAGCGTATAGTGGCCTCTTGTTTAGACCATATACAGCCTCCCGGAGAACAATGCCCCAACCCTTCAAGGTATTACCAACTAGCTGGTGCCATAACTGTGTTTTCAGTTAGATCATTCCATAGTTGTATCAAATCAGCTGCTTCTGAATGATGAGAACATGGTAAGACCAGTGAATTCCATGACCATAGGATCATTGCTGCACTTCACCTGCTGTGAAGTTAGTCCCTTGATCTGAAGGAATGCTGAGTGGGATACCATGACAGTGGATAAGGGATTCTGTAAGTCCATGGAGAGTAGTTTTGGCAGAAGCATTCTGTAGAGGGAATGCGAATCCATATCCAAAATAAGTATCTATTCCAGTAAGAGCAAAATGCTGTCCTTTTCATGATGGAAGTGGTTCAATGTAATCAACCTGCCACCAGGTTGCTGGTTGATGACCCTGAGGAATGTTTCCATATCTCAGACTTAGTGTTCATCTCTCTGGCTGGCAGATTAGGCATTCAGGAATGGTGGTACCAAATAAACCTTGATAAGTGGAAGTCCATGTTGCTGAGCTCGTGTATAACCACCATCCCTCCCACTATGGCCACTTTGTTCATGAGACCACTGAGCAAGGACAGGAGTAGCTGGGGAAAAAGGATGGTTAGATTCCACTGAACATGTCATCCTATCCAACTGATTGTCAAAGTCCTCCTCTGCCGAGGTCACCTTTTGGTGGGTATTCACATGAGACACAAATATCTTTACTCCTTTACTCTTTTGGCCCATTCCACATAACTTTTCCCAATACATCCTTGTCACCAATTTTCCAATCATGCTTGTTCCAAATCCCAGATCATCCAGCCAAGAGATTACTCACAGCCCCTGAATCCATATACAGTTGCATATCTGGTCATTTCTTGTGCCATGCAAAGTGAACAGCCAGGTGCACAGCTCAAAGTTCTGCCCATTGGGAGGATTTCCCTTGACTATTGTCCTTTAGGGAACCCCCAGCAATGGACTGCAGTGCCACTTGTCTACTTTCAAGTGGTGCCGGCATATCGTGCAGAACCATCTGTAAACCAGGCACGAGTTTTCGATTCCTCAGTCAACTGATCTCATAAGGAACTCCCCATGAGGCCATAGGAGCAGACTGGGAGAGGGAAGGTAATGTGACTGAAGTGGAGACCATAGGCATTTGAGCCACTTCCTCATGCAACGCACTTGTGCCTTCAGTCCTGCTCAAGCCTTATCTCTGACATACCACTTCCATTTAATGATGGAGTGCTGCTGTGCATGTCCAACTTTATGACTGTGTTGGTCAAACAACACCCAGTTCGTGATGGGCATCTCAGGTCCCATGGTCACTTGGTAGCCCATGGTTAGGTGTTCAGTGTCTAATAAAGCCCACTAACAAGCCAAAAGCTGTTTCTCAAAAGGAGAGTAGATATCTGCAGAGGATAGCACGTCTTTGCTCCAAAATCCCACTGCATTGTGATTCACCAATACACAATACACACCTGCCAAAGACTCCAAACAGCATCTCTATCTGCTAATGATACTTCAAGAACCATTGGACCAGCTGGATCATAAGGCCCAAGTGACAGAGCAGCTTGTATGACGGCCTGAACCTGTTGCAGAGCCTCCCGTTGTTCTGGAACCCACTCAAAACTAGGAGTTGTCTGAGTCACTTGATAACTAGGCTGAAGCAACACACACAAATGAGGGATATGTTGCCTCCAAAATCCAAAGAGGCCCACCAGACATTGTGCCTCCTTTGTAGTTGTGGGGGATGCTGGATACAATAACTTATCCTTCACTTTAGTAGGAATATCTCAGCATGCCCCACATCATTGGAGCCCTAGAAATTTCACTGAGGTGGAACATGCCTGAATTTTTCTTGGGTTAATTTCCCACCCTCTAGCATGCAGCTGTCTCATCAATAAATCTAGAGTCATCAATGCTTCTTCCTTACTAGGTCCAAACAGCATAATGTCATCAATATAATGGACCAGTGTGATATCTTGTGGAAGGGAAAGGCAATCAAGATAGTGCTGGGGAGTTGATATACCTCTAAGGAAGCACTGTGAAAGTATATTGTTGGCCTTCCCAGCTCAACGCAAATTGCATATGATGGTCCTTTGAAATTGGTATTGAGAAAAATGCATTGGCCAGATCAATAGCTGCATATCAAGTACCAGGAGATGTACTAATTTACACAAGCAATGAAACCACATCAGGAATGGCAGATGAAATTGGAGTAACCACATGATTAAGTTTACAATAATCTACTGTCATTCTCCAAGATCCATCTGTTTATTGCATAGGCCATATAGGCGAATTAAATGGGAATGTGGTGGGAATCACCACCTCTGCATCTTTCAAGTTCCTGATGGTGGCAGTAATCCCTGCAACCCTTCCAGGGAGGCAATGTTGCTTTTTTTGTAGGTAGAAGCAGTTCTAATGGCTTACACTTGGCTTTTCACACCATAACAGTCCTTACTCCACATGCCAGGAACCCATTGTGGGAATTCTGCCAATTGTTCAGTGTATCTATTCCAGTTTGACATTCTGGAACTGGGAAAATCACTAAAAGATGGGTTGGGGACCTACTGGACCCACTTTGAGACACACCTGAGCTAAGACTCCATCAATAACTTGACATCCATATGCCCCCACTCTGATTGGTGGGCCACAATGACACTCTGGGTGTAGTGGAATTAGTGTCAGTTCAAAGCCATTGTCCAGTAATCCCTGAAAATCTGATTATTTCCCCTTCCCCAATGCACAGTCACTCTCGTAAAAGGCCTTAGATCCCTTTGGGGAAGGCTGGGAGAAAGAATGACATTATAAATTTTTGGCAATGTAGTCAGGTTCTTCCTCAAGGAGACCCGGCCTCCCCTTCTTTC
>NW_006933044.1:0-728 GCF_000298275.1 Orycteropus afer afer
ATTATCACAATGTCTCGGAGACAACAGATCATCACAGTGCACACAAAGAAGTAAGATAAAATGGTAAAAACTAGAGAGTAGCATACAGACTGAGAACACATCCCTGAGGAAAAAACAGCATTGCAACATCCTGATAAGGAATTCAAAAGAATTATATTTAGGTATCTTCAAAGGCTTGTGAGACAGATAAAGGAAAACACTGACAAAATTAAGGAAAATACAGACAAAATGCTAGAAAATTTTTGGAAGAAAATACAAGAACAAAATGACAAGATAAATGAAAAACTAGAAATGATACAAAATCTACAGATAGAAATCCAGCAGATTGATACTAAATTTTCAGAAATAGACAGCATATTGAAAGGGCAAAGGAGTAGAATCAAATCAATGAAAGACAGAATTCATGAGGTTGAAGACAAATACCTGTATACTTCTTTGGAAAGGGATCACTCAGAGAAAAAGATCAAAATAAAATGAAGAAAGCCTTAGGTTCATGTGGGATACCATCAAAAGGAATAACCTACATGTCATTGTAATTCCAGAATAGGAAGATAAAAAGAAAACCACTGAGAAAATTGTCCAAGATTTGTCAGAAGAGAACTTCCTTGATATGATGAAAGATGAGAATATATCCATTCAGGAAGTCCAATGAACCCCAAACAGGACAGACCCCAAAAGAAAATAACCAAACTCATCAAACTCAGCAAAACTAAAGACAAAGAATGAAT
>NW_006933044.1:3037-3503 GCF_000298275.1 Orycteropus afer afer
TGATCAAAACTCTCAGCAAAATAGGAAAAGAAGGGACATTCCTCAACATAATAAATGGCATCTATGCAAAACCAACAGTCAACATTATTCTCAATGGAGAGATACTGAAACCATTCCCCTTGTGAATGGGAACCAGGCAAAGATGCCCACTATCATAACCTCTATTCAACATTGTATTGGAAGTCCTAGCCAGGACAATAAAGCAAGAAAGGGAAATAAAAGGCATCCAAATTTGTAAGGAAGAAGTCAAACTATCCCTATTTTCTGATGGTATGATCCCATACCTAGAAAACCCAAGAGACTCAATGAAAACTTACTGAAATTAATTGAGAGATATAGCATGGTGACAGGACACAAAATCAACATTCAAACAATCAGCTGGATTCCTCTACACCAGCAAAGAGATAGCTGAAAAAGATGTAAGGAAATCAATACCATTTACAACAGCTACCAAAAAATAAAATAT
>NW_006933045.1:0-1406 GCF_000298275.1 Orycteropus afer afer
CACTTAGGTTGTTTCCACCTGTTTATTATTGTAAATAGTGCTGTGATGAACATGGATGTGCACGTATCTATTCACATCCTGATTGCTGGATCAAATGGTGTTTCCATTTTCAGCTTTTTAGGAAATCACCATACCAATTTCCTCAGTGATTGTACTATTTTCAGTCCCACCAGCAGTGCATGAGAGTTCCAATATCTCCACACCCTCACCAGCATTTGCTATTTTCTGCTTTGTTGAACTTTGCTATTATTCCTTGGGTGAGATAATATCTCATTTTTGTTTTGATATGCATCTCTCTAATTGCTCATGATCAGTGAGCATATCGGTACCAGTCATTAATTTTCTCTTCTACTGTTTGTGTATTTTGGATTATTCTTGATCACCTATTTATACTGTAAATTAGGGCCCTTAAGATTCCCTGTATGTTATCTTTGATGAACTTTGTATTTTTGAGTTTTACATTTAGGTCTTTGATTGATAGTCAGGTCGTTTTTGTGTATGGTGTGAGGTATTGATCTTGTTTCATTTTCTACAATGGATATCCAGTTTTGCCAGCATTATTTGTTGAACAGCCTATCTCTTGCCCATTCAATGTGTTTTGACCCTTTGTCAAAGAACAGCTGCCCATAAGTGGATGTATCTATTTCTGGACTTTCAATTCTGTTCCACCTGTCTATGTGTCTGTTGTTGTACAATACCAGACTGTATTGACTGTTGCAGCTGTATAGTAGGTTTTGAGATCTGGGAATCCACCTATCAAATTTTAATGTATTTTTATCTTTGTGTCTATGGTGAGTTTTGGGTAGGTAGCACATTGATTGGTCCTGTTTTCTTATCCATTCTGTCACTCTCTTTTGAGAGGTCTATTTAATTCATTTATATTCAATATAATTTTTGATAAATATAAATTTACTGCTATAATTATTTGAGTTCCTTTTTATTGTGATGTTGATAATTCCTTTGTTTCCTATGTTTTTCTATGCTGAATTCATTTTATTATCAGATTTTCTTTTCATTTTCTTCATTGTTGATTTTGTGTTTACTAACTCACTGATATCGAGTTGATTTGACTCATACAGACCTCTCCTTGGATTTCTGAGGTGGTATCTGTATGGAAGTAGATTGCCCAACCTTCCTTTCGAGGCGTGGCTGTGTTTACTAAGTCCTTATGATTTTCTTCTTTTGGTTAAGATGGTTTATTACTTTTCTTTGTGGTTACCATGTAATTTAATTGGATGTTTCTAAGTCTAAAGAATTTTGTTCTATCTTGAGATCATGTTGACTTCCTCTCCGTTTGAAAGTTACACTTGCCTGCTAACCAGACGGCTGGTGGTTCAAACCCACCAGCCACACCTCGGAAGGAAGGTTGGGCAATCCTACTTCCGTAGTGATACTGCCTCGGAAAC
>NW_006933045.1:2766-3408 GCF_000298275.1 Orycteropus afer afer
TCACTCACATTTGGTACATTGCCCTTCCCTTCACCCAAATAAATATTTATGTCTATCTATCTAACAGTGTTCCCTCCCCTCCCCTCTCACCCCTGGTAGCCAACAAAGAAAATTTCCTTCAATAGATAAACTTTTTTTTGACTTTTACAATAATGGACTAATATAATATTTATCCTTCTGTGATTGACTTATTTCACTCAGCATAATGTCCTCCAAGTTCATCCATGTTATGGAGTGTTTTGCAGATTCTAGGTTATTCTTTAGGGTTGCATAGTATTCTGTTGTGTGTACGTACCATAGTTTGGTTATCCATTCCTCAGTTGATGGACACCTAAGTTGTTTACATCTTTTAGCTATTGTAAATAGTGCTGCAATGAACATGGGTGTGCATTTGTCTGTTCTTGTCATGGCTCTCACTTCCTTAGGATATATTCTTAGTAATGGAATGACTGGGTCAAGTGGTATTTCTAATTTCAACTTTTTAAGGAATCACCATACTGCTTTCCACAGTAGTTGTACCATTTTACAGTGCCACTAGCAGTGTATGAAAGTCCCAATCTCTCCACACCCTTGCCAGCATTTGTTATTTTCTGTCTTGTTGAAATTTGCTACTAGTGCTGGAGCAAGATGATATCTCATTGT
>NW_006933046.1:0-814 GCF_000298275.1 Orycteropus afer afer
ACAGTTCCTCTGTTTTTTGGTCATTGGTGTTCAATGCATCAAATCTATTCTTTAGATGGTCTCTAAATTCAGGAGGGATATATTCAAGGCCATATTTTTGCTCTTGTGGACTCCTTTTAATTGTATTCAAATTCAACTTGAACTTGCATACAAGCGGTTGATAGTCTGATTCACAATCAGCTCCTAGCCTTGTTCTGGCTGAAGATATTGATATTGCTTCTTGCCACAGATGTAGTCAAAGTGATTCCTGTGCACTCCATCTGGCAAAGTCCACATGTATAGCCACCATTTGTGTTGTTGAAAAAATGTATTTGCAATGAATAAATCATTGGTCCTGCAAAATTCTATCATGTGATCTCCAGCGTTATTTCTATCACCAAGGCCAAATTTTCCAACTACTGGTCATTCTTCTTTGTTTCCAACTTTTGCATTCTAATCACTAGTGATAATCAGCACATCTTGATTGCATATTTGGTCAATTTCAGACTGCAGAAGTTGGTAAAAATCTTCAATTTCCTCATCTTTGGCTTTGGTGTTCATCCTTAAATTTGAGTAATAGTAATATTAATTAGATTGGCCTTCCTTGTAGGTGTTATAGATATTATCTTATCATTGACAGCATTGTACTTCAGGATAGATCTTGAAACATTCTTTGTGATGATGAATGCCATGACTTTCTTCTTCAGTTTGTCATTCCCGGTATAGTAGATCATATGGTGGTCTGATTCAAAATGGCCAAAACCAGTCCATTTCAGCTCACTAATGCCTAGGATGTCAATCTTTATGCATTCCATTTCATTTTTGACAACTTCCA
>NW_006933046.1:2459-3400 GCF_000298275.1 Orycteropus afer afer
TGAACAACAACTTTGTGCATTAGTCTCCTGTGCTTGCTATGTGCATTATGTGTGTGAGCTCATTGTATGTGAAAAATATAGCAATGATATATATTTTTTTCTCTTGTAACAATTTTTGCCTTGAAGACTCTTTTGTCTGCTATTGGTATAGTCACCCTACCTCTATTTTGGTTACCATTTGGTGCTTTTTCAATTCAGTTCAATCATTGTTCTGTCATCAAAACTCATGGAAACTCTCATCTGCAGTTGGTCTCTGCTCCCATTGCCTTCAAACTTGTGGGTCACTATTTTTTCTGTTCTTTTATGATCATTTCAGCAGGGTTTTCAACCCTGCTGAAAACAGCATTAAAACCCATGAGGCTAATTTTCTCCTGTTTCACTAGAAATCCAAGACAATTCTTGTCCACAAACTTGGCAACATAAATGATGACTCTAACATAATTATAATGCAATAACCATTACTAATCCTAATATCATTCATTAGACTTAATTTACACATTGATTTCAGGACCGTCTCTTGCATTTATTGCACCCACTATGCATGGATTTGCCCTTTTGTTATTGGAGCACTCTTTTTTATTTTTTTGTCTCACAATACCAATTTATGATTATTACTATTACAAAAAAAATCAGCCCTTGTTTTTAATACAGATAAATATTACAAGGAAAAATAAAACGGTTCATAATCTCTTTTTTTTCATCTTATTTTATTTATTGTGATATGGGTGAAGATTTACAGATCAAATTCACTTTCCATACAGCAGTTCACATATACTTTGTCTCATGTCATTGACCACAGTTTACAATGCAACAGCTCACCTCACACTTCCTCCCCATAGTTACCTCTTCCCAGTGACCATCCCTCCATACTCTCCTGTGCCCTCAGCTGTCTCCCTGTGCATAAGCAGCCCTTCCTTCTCCCATGATTGTTCTCTCCAGGG
>NW_006933047.1:0-610 GCF_000298275.1 Orycteropus afer afer
TTTTTCTTCATAGATAATGTTCTTGATGTTACCCCACAACTCATCTGGTTTTTGGTCATTGGTATTATGTGCGTCAAATCTGTTCTTCAGATGGTGTCTAAATTCAGGTGGGATATAATCAAAGTAATATTTTGGCTCTCACAGACCTGTTTTAATTTTCTTCAGCTTTAACTTGAACTTGCATATGAGCAATTTGATGGTCTGTTCCACAGTCAGCTCCTGGCATTGTTTTAGCTGAAGATATTGAGCTTCCCCATTACCCCTTTCCACAGATGTAGTCAATCTGATTTCTGTGTCTTCCATTTGGCAAAGTCCACATGTACAGCTGCCATTTATGTTGAAAAAGGGTATTTGCAATGAATAAGTCATTGGTCTTGCAAAATTCTATCATGCGATATCCTGCGTCATTTCTATTACCAAGGCAAGGTTTTCCAACTACCGATGATTCTTCTTTGTTTCCAATTTTTGCATTCTAATCACCAGTAATAATACTTCTTGATTGCATGTTTGGTCAATTTCTTCATCTTTGGCTTTAGTGGTTGGTGTGTAAATTTGAATAATAGTAGTATTAACTGGTTTTCCTTGTAGATGTGTGGATATTATCCTACTA
>NW_006933047.1:2150-3509 GCF_000298275.1 Orycteropus afer afer
GGCTCCTTTTGAGCCTGGCAGAGTGGCCAAACTAACCAATCATAACATCAGAATTCTAAACACCTGAGAGTGAACTTCCCAGAACATTGCTTTGTGCCACTCTCAAACAGAAATACCACAGGTGGATAACTTAAATGATCAGGAGCTACTCAGTTGCTCAGGGCAAATTCCACCACAGAGTTTACAAAGACTTACGGCTAGAAAAGCCATACCAGGTAATTCACTACACTGCACTGTGCTTGCATATAGAATTACAATTGTTTTTGTACATTGATCAGCAACATTGCTACACTCATTTATTAATTTTAGTCATTTATCACATTTATTTGTAGTTTTATTTTTTTTTTACATTTTAGCATTTTAAAATTGAGACATAATCCAAATAACATAGAGTTTACCATTTAAAAATATTTTTAGTATATTCACAATGTCGTCAATATGTTGTACAATCATTAGGTCCCTAGTTGGTGCAAGTGGTTTGCACTTAACTCCTCAGAAGGAAGGTTGGGCAATCTACTTCTCTAATGATACTGCCTCGGAAACCCAAGGAGGGGTCACTATGAGTTGCGTCTGACTTGACGGCAGTGGGTTTACTAGCCTAAAGATTAGCAGTTTGACCCACTCCGGTGGTGCTGTGGAAGAAAGGCTTGGCAATCTTCCATCAAGATTTCAGCCAAGAAAACCCTATGGAGCAGTTCTACTCTGTAACACATAGGTGTTATCAGATATGTATTTTGCAAGTAGTTTCTCCCAGTCTGTGATTCACCTTTTCATTCTCTTAACAGTGTCTCAGAGCAGAAGTTTTAAATTTTATCTAAGTCCAGTTTTTCATGGATAATTATTTTGGTGTTGTATCTAAAAATTCATCACTGAACCCAAGATCACATAAATTTTCTCCTAGTAGCTTTATAGTTTTGCATTTTATGTTTGGAACAGGTCACAAGGGAGGTTTTTATGGGCCAGGGCAGGAAAACCATTTCTTAATTTCCTTTCGTAGAATGAATCATATGGCCACACCTAATGGCAGAGGAGACTAGGCTAGAAGCTCAAGAGAAGAGGAAATGGTTTGATGAGAACCAGCAGTCTCTGACACAGCATCTGTGTCCAAGGAACCCTGATAGGTTGTCTGGGGGAGGGAAGCAGGAGCTAAAGCAAAGATTTTCCTGGAATTCAGATAAGAGGGGATTCTCTGTTTTGAACCTTTTTGCCCAGTTTGGAGTAAGACCCAGTCATCTGCAGTCATGGTGATGGTGGATGCTAGCATTTAGGTCCTGAGAGGGAAGGGCTCCAGGAATAAGGTAGTGAGTGCTGGAAACTAAACCACAAGGACTAAGGTCCAAGTCCAGGCTCTAGTGGTTG
>NW_006933048.1:0-593 GCF_000298275.1 Orycteropus afer afer
TGGACCCCAAGGTTGAGGGGCTTTCACCCAGCCCCTAGAGCCTGGCACTTTGAAATTGGACTTAAAGCCTCCAAACTGTAAGAGAATAAACTCCTGTATTTTAAGGGCATCCCATTTGTGGTGTATATTCTTGTCAAAGTGGCACGAGGTAACCAGAATAGTACTCACAACAGGAATATTAGCATATAGAAATTATGACGTGAGGTAGAGGATGGAAGGAGATAACTTTGAAAAACAATAGAATAGCTAAAGAAAGAAAAGCTCACCAGAGTTTAGATTGTCATTCTTCTTCAACATCACGGCCAAGAAAAGGGGAAGAAAATAGAAATGATCTTTAAGTGTGATTTCTGAAACCTAGTACCATGTATTGAGTTCATAAATTCCTCATCTCAGAATTTATCTCCATGGTTAAAACTCATTGATTTGGATCCTATACATTTGTAATGTTGCAGTTATACAGTTGTAGTGTGTCATTTTGCAATGATTCTTTTTTCCCTGAAAATTATGGATTCTTGTGTTAAGGGGCCCACTAATTTTCTCTAAGCATATCTTCAAATTCTGAGTCCAGCAAGTGTTTCCATAATGTCAAAGGC